>NC_045733.1:25518110-25536730 GCF_008692095.1 Etheostoma spectabile | reverse complement strand
AAAATGTATCGCGATTATTTGATCAAAATTTTGATCGCGTTATTCTCACGATTATTTGTGTGATTTTAACCAACAAATTTTATTGTCACATAGGCTATTAATAACTGCAAGAGGGAGTGTGATGGACCCTACTCACAGAGAACGCTGTCATTATGAACGGGTCCAGCACGGGTCGAACGGCGGACACACATCGTGTGTATTAAACGTCTGTATCTTCACTGCGCTGCATTTTTATGAACTTGATATTCTGGCCATGGGTCCACATCTCTGGTCATGGTCACATCTCTGGTCCTGGTCCAGGCTTCGGTACAGCAGCTCCGTCTCCCACGCTGTTACTCTCACCACTGAAGTTAGCTGCTCATTCAAAACTCTTCTGTGTTCTTCGCCGTAGCGGCCGCGATAACAGTTACCCTCGAAACACTGGTACAAATACAGTGGCCCCCTCATACTTAACATATACAGCTGTGTTTAATGAAAATTAAAACTGTAGACATGTATCAGAAGTGTGGACCGGCGGCTGCTGTGTGGCGGGCGCGGAGAGTAGAGGAGAGGAGTAGACGAGAGAGCGTAGAAGAATCCAACACAGCGCACGGCTTTACAGATGAAATGGGTCATGTAACGCAAATTAAACCGTATCCATATAAACACTATTGCAGCGGGTGCGAGGACATTAGCACCGGTGCTCCTAGAGGAGCTAACAGCTAACAGACGCTACTAGCTAACAGCTAACAGACGCTAACTAGCACCGACTAGCACTGGTCACTGCTGTTGTCTGAAAAAACACAATGGGACAAAGTGTTGCGTTTACTGGTAAACTGGTAAACCTTGAGACTGCGTATTACCGACTGCTATCTGTTGAGTTTTCCTCACGCTACTCTGTCCTCTGTGACTGTCTACATCTAGAAAATTAGCTGCACGGGGTGCAGTGAACTACTCTGACTGGCTCATGAGCAGACGGCTTTATGGAGCGGAAGATTGGCTTTGCAAAAAACCCGAGACTTCTATGAAATGACGCTTTATAAAAATAATCGCTCAATCACGCAAATTTGATCGTGGAAGTCCAAATCGTGATCGCAATTAAATTCGAAATTGTGCAGCCCTATACGCTACATAGGGTTTGTCAGTTTGTAGTGTATATATTTTTTATTATTATTATTATTGTGACCCACACTGTACTGTAATTACAAAGGTATCCACATTGAAAAACTGAATGACCAGTGCCAACAGAAGGAAACTGGCATCGCGGCGTAAAGGAAAAACAGAGACTGTGTGTAGCACATCCTAAGTTCTTAAATGTCTATAATGATGCCAGAAAAATATGTTTAGTTCAGCTTCTTTTGCTGCAGAACAAGCCAACTTTTAGCAGTTATTTGTCCTCACTATTCAGAGGTTACATGTAATGCGAGTGGACTGGTGGTACCACTTTAGAAGTATATATTAAGGGTGTTTAATGCTTCTTGCGTACAGCACGGTCGGTGCTGTGCGGACAGCATATGATGCAAACGCAGCCTGGGCGACTGGCTGAGTTGTTCATTTTCAAGATTTGGTAACAACACGGACCGTTTGACGCATTGGCTGATTGTCTATAGTTTTCTGAGGAGGGGAAAATTCCCTGCAGTATTTTTATTGGGTTTTTCATGTATGTTTCCAATTCCATAGAATTACAGGCAACTGTTATGGCATAAAATTTGAGTGCAGACGTGAGACATGTGCTTACAAAGTCAATAATACTTAAGTGCTCATTAATTAAAGGCTAAAACGATGATCAATTGGAGTACTATTAAAGAAAATGTATCATGCAATAGGTAGATGACTTTATAATGTCTGTTTTGTTTGCAAACCCATCCAGGTAGAAAAGGTCCGAGCGACTATTCAAACACCCTGAACATGTTGTGTATTCTATCTCTATCTCACTGTTGTCAGCATGAAGAAGTAGCATCTGAAAGTTATGTGAAACAGGGTCCAATACATTTAAAATAAGTTCTGGGTGAGAGGTTTCAGTTTCCTTTGTCTTATTTAGTGTGTACAACTCAAAACCAGTATAAGAAATCCTCTAGGTAAGTAGACATGGTGTGGTATTTCACACCCAACTGATTTTCAGTGAACGATAAAAAAAGCTTGTGCAGGGAGGTGAAGTGTGGTAATTATTTAGTGCTCTGCACTTCTACAAATACGATGGGATTGAGCGATGCAAGAAGAAATAAAGAATGCATTTAACAAAGAGCAATGTTGAGTAAAGAGATCGTGTGAGCAGGAAGTGTGGGGGGTTTTGGGGATTGTGTTAAGCCATCCATGGTGAGAGAGCAAGTGTTTTTCCTGCTCTGAGAGAGGGGAAGAATAGTCGCTGGGCAGATAGATGGAAGGAAAAAGCGTTGCTGTGGCACTGATAAAGTGACTGAGGACCGCTACTGCCACACTTGGACAATTCCAGCACACATCTTCTCCTCTCTTTTCTTCTCGTTCACACAGTATTCTCCCCTCTTTTCTTCTCTTTCCCACAAATTCTCCCCCTTCTCCCCTCTTTCCTCTGCTGCCACCCCTGTACACACACACACACACGCACAAACACACACACACACACACACACAACACACCACCACACACACACCACACACATTCTCTTAAAGATGTAGGGAAAAGTAGAGGGGAGCCACTTTGGGAAATAGTGTGGTCCTGACAACCTTTCATTAAACATACCAAATTAGAGGTTTGTAAGCCCCCACCACCACCAACAAGCTCATCCACCTCCACCTTATCTTTTGTAGTCCCCAGCCTGCACATTTAGTATTCATGTCTGTCAGCAGGGTTCTCCTGAAGCTTGTGAGCTAGAAACTGTTTCTGATCTGCACTTGCACATTATCACTGGGGTGTAAAAAGCCTTCAGTCTGTACACCACAAGCTCAGCTAAAGGGGGGGGGGGGGGGACTTTAGCACAAAAGGTTCACAGTTGACGGCATGCAGATTTGCTGACGCCTGTAATAAATAAGGCCAGCCGGGTGTGCAAAGTTGACATTGCATATAGGTGTACAGCCGGCATCTGCATAAAGAGCTTCTGCTTCTGCCAGCAGCCATCATGGCCTCGACAGATTAGAAATTGTGTGGTAGGGATTCCCCGCAATAATGAGAATGAGCTTTAAATTTAGCTCAGGCACTGTAAAAAAATGGGCCCTGTCATATGTGGTATGTGATGGCGGGGGGGGGGGGGAGCTAGAGAACGTGCTAGAGGATTTAGGGGTGAGAGAGATAGGGAGAGAGGGAGACAGAAGGAAGAGAGAGAATGAGGATCAGGGATGACTTTGTTTTGGTTTACTGCTTATTACCATCATAATCCTTTGTCCTTTTTTCCACTCTACAGTCCGGGCACACCTCTCGCCTCGTCTCTGCGTTAGACATTGTGATTGCCTTGTATTTAAGAAGCCTTCTGTGAGCCTCTGTTCCGACAAATGCTTTTCCAATACCAATCACAGCTGAGTGCACCTCATTTGAATCTGTGAAAGGGGTTTTGATTCCATCAGCAGAATGCTCCTCCAAGCGCGGCACAGACCATTCAATACTGTGGCAACGTGTGAAAGCCTGATATTCTCACCTAGTTATGCACACACTGTAAGGGTTTGAGCGAAGACTGTCGAGCCTCTTCAAACCGCGTTGTTCATTATCCCCCTTTTATTCTCTACATAGGGCCTCATTAGCTTTCTCCTTTGTGGCATTTGGAAATTGTAAGCTGTTCTCCATCTGACTTTTAAGTGTGATGAACAAAAGTGTTTTGCCGGTCGTAAACTTTGATGAGGAGGTAAAAAGACTAATTGTACACTCACCTGGTCAACCTTTAATCTGTACATATACATTTAGTGTGTCTGTTTTGTTTTTTTTTTTGCGTTCGGACTGCATGCGGTACAGACTAGCTGCTGATATCTCCACTGTAGCAGCTTGTTGACCTTCAACTTATCAGTGCATATCTTTTGTCAGAGCAATTCCCTGCCTTTTGGTCTGTGAGGAGTTTGGATAATGCATCCATTAAAATCTTTTGTAAATCCCATTGCTTGATTGCTTGAGAGCCACTGAGAGTTGTTCAACTTAATGGTGAAGACTTCCTGATTCCCAAAGTCTTCCCTCTTCAATTCAGGCGTGTATTAGCACCTCTTATTTCCCCACAGATAACAACCCCGTACAAACTGCCTAATACAAAACAGTTGCTCAGGAACAACATTTCATGCGCAGAGACAAACAGTTCAGTGCATCCTTTCATCTGCCTCACGTGTCCCCAGGTTGCATTTACTCTATCTTGGACCCTCTTTGCGTGTGGATCCACTTAAATGCAACTTATCAGATCTTAAATATCAAAACCAACGTGTGTCCTTATGATAGAATATGTTTTACTGCTTCTTAGGATGGGCACTCTGACAGACAGTATTTGTGACAGATCCAAAAATCCTTGTGAGATAGAGGAAATAAACACTCAATCCACACAAACTACTCATTATTGAGGTGTAGTGTACATACAGCCACCTGCTGTGCAGAGATGTAGTGACATGTCAACGTATATCAACAATAGCCACACCAGCTGCCGCCTGTCATAAGTCATCTGTGTGAAGATAAGTACATGCTGAAAGAAAAAAGAAGAAAAAAAAGCTACATATGCAATCAAGTGTTCCACTGCATGTCACTGTATGTGTAGTAACCGGGGTCACCTCCCCCGTGGGTGGCAAAACACAACTCAGCATCTGCTATCATGCATTCACATGAAGAAAATGCTAAAAGGTTAAAGCCATTTTGCAATGGACTGCAAAAACAGATTGTGAAAGAATTCAGTTTTTTACAAACTGCTGTAGGCGAAGAGAAGAGAAGCAGTGTGACGTGATCCTCTCTGAAGGGCTGTGTACACAAACTAACCCAGCAGAGTTTTCAAAATGAAACTTTCAAATCAAATTATTTTTAGAAACTTGTCCCACAGACAACCAGGGTATTCTTTGAAGTCCTTGTGATTTTGATTAGGCAGGAAAATCCTACATTAGAAATGGACAAGCGTCTACACTCAGTTGTCGTTTATTTAGGTTCACCAACTAAACCTAATGTAGTCTAATACAGCAGTCCTGTAATACATCCTTCATGAGGTTATTATGTTTTCTTAAAAAAAGTTTTTTGGAGGCTGCAGTTTGTGGTGCTATTCAACTATATGTAGGGCTGCACAATTATGGCCAAAATGATAATCACAATTATTTTGATCAATATCCTATCTGTAGGCACTATAAGAAGAGTTGTTCATTATATTTAGCCTACCATCATTGATATGACTGGGGTGGACACTGTTCTATTAGTATAATATATTAAATAGTGCTAGGTGTAGCTAATAAACTGGCATATTGACTGTAGTATGTTTTGCAATTGTTCAGAAATAGACTTCTGGACAGATTTCTTAGAAGGTGTAACAAACTTAAATGTGCAAAATCCTCCCACCTTCTGTATCAAAGTACTCATACCAAAAAATAACTTGGTTATAATATAATTGCACAGTGCCTAGTTTATACTATATATACATATATATATAAATTAAAGGCCAGTATTCTGGCTTCATTTCTATCCCGCAGACCACTGTATAGTAAATCTTTATAAAATGTGTCGGTTTTCTTCCCTTTTATTTCAGTTATGTCTATTCATTGTAGCTGTAGTGAGTTTGTTATGCCACTTGTGAGGTAAATACCCTTTATCATTTTCAAATTCAAAGTATACAAAGCATGACAAATGTTGTACAAAACAAGTGAAAAGCAATGAAAGCTGTCCAAGGGCAACATTGACCAAACGTTTTGTTTTTTGTTTTTGGGTTTGGGCAATCTGCAGTTTCCACGCTTAACTAAACTAAAACAGTCAAGAAAGTATAAAAAAGTCATATTTCTTGTCAATATGCTAAAACTTAGGCCTATACTTTTCTAAAGCGGGATCTAACTTGGGAGCCAATGCAAAGAAAATCCAGTGACACAAAATGAAATGTCATGCGGTAAAATACAATTGTCTGTCAACTGCATTAATTTTTCTGTTATATCACACACAATTTCATGGTTGACATGGTGAAGAGAGTTAACACCCCATTTATATACCTTAAGGCAACACAGACTGCTAATACTGGAGCTTCTAATCCTCCCAGCACTCCGGGCATGGATGTGTTCAGTCTGCTAGTTTGACTCAGTGTGCCGGCTGGCCTGGATAGCTGATGACTAAGTAGTGACTGAGGGAGAGTA
Source organism: Etheostoma spectabile (assembly GCF_008692095.1). NCBI lineage: Eukaryota > Metazoa > Chordata > Actinopteri > Perciformes > Percidae > Etheostoma > Etheostoma spectabile. The sequence continues at coordinate 25,530,497 of NC_045733.1, read as the reverse complement.
AGGCTACAGGGAAATCAAAGTTTGTTGTACCCAGCAGCTAAGAGAGGGACTTGACAGTGTCAAGGATTATGTACTGTGAGGCTAACAATACTAATGGCACTTCTTTTGCATTATGAAATGCCAGCCAGAATTGCCACCTAATTTCTCCCTGTTTCAATTATTGGGCTCTTCATGCAGCAGCAGTGGGAGCTGAGCATCGCAGGCAATTAAACCTCCTGCAATTATGGCTCTATTGTAAAGTGCAGCTTTACCAAGAATTCTGCAAGGCAGAGAGATTGCTTGCCATGCAATTAACAGGATAAATCTGGTGTGGACCTGTGAACAGATATTTTAAAGTTCACTGTTTGTTTTTCTAACAACCAGTCACCCAAGGAAGCTGAACCAAGTCTGTTCAGGAGTCACTTGCCAAAAGAGCCACATTTACTGAGCCATAGCCCACACGTCTGTTACAGCACCACCACTGGATGCATTTACTCGCAACCAAAACACTCACGTGGATCAAAAAAAAAAAAAAAAACATTTGCATAAGAGCATTTCCAGGGGCATGCTGGGTGGTTAGTGCTCCTCTTCCTATGCGTGTCGGAGTGAGCAAGTGCCTGAGGCAAGTGTGTGCTAGGAAAAGTTTAGAGCTATGAACTGTGGGACACAGAAGAGCGTGGCCATCTGGAAACTCAGTGACAGGAAGGTGTTTATAAGACTGGGGGGAACAGAGCCACAACCTACTTTGTCTCATTTTGTTGTACAGAAGTCACTGAGCCAGTGCAGTGTGTTAAGGCTGGTTTGGACCCAACGAGAGCTGTAAATTGTTCAATAAATTTGTTTGAGGGAAAGGAATACAAGCTGCAAATGGCATGTTCTCAAACTGAAATGGAAGACTAGAACCGAGTATAGATATAGTAGGTAATAGTCAAAAATCTTTATCTTATATAAATCTGATATCATTTCAGATTAGGCTACAGAAAATCAGTTTTGGGGATACAATAATAATAGCCAAGTCGCCATTTATCCACATCAGATAATCAATTTTGTAATGTATCGTCAGTGATGGAGGACTGTGGGCTGTGAACTGGTTCACAGACTTCTATCTGTCAATGATGTACGTACTGGGTGGGCAGCTGGCTCAACTGGACCCAATTTGAAACCTTGGATTTTGGCCATAATCGTGCAGCCCTAGTAGCGTATCACATGTGTTCATATTTCGACAGAGAGACAGTGGAAGTGAAGAAATGGATAAAGACAACAAAATAGCACATTAACAAAATATCAAATCAGAGAAGCGAAACAAAAGTTGTCTTTTTCTCTTTATTTATTTTTATTTTATATTGTACTACCAGAGAAACATATTCTGTTCTGTAGACATGGTCATTATTTATTTCTTCATGTTGTACCAGTCCCATATGACCGTCAGTTGAAATAAACCTTTGTTATGAATCTATTTTAAATGCATTTTCCTGTAACTTAAATAATTTACATGTTTAACTATATATCTAAATTAATACCGTATCGCAATATATAATTTTGTCAACATCGTGCAACCTTAGCATGAATGTACAGTATGCTTCAGTGTGGACTTGCAGTATTATGTGAACAAAATGTCAAATCATGTCAAATCTTATAGACATAGAGTATTGTACCTTAGAACACACTTTTGTACATTTTGGGAATAAACAGCATTTGCAAATAGATTGTGTGTGTGTGTGTGTGTGACTCATCTTAAGATAGACTAATATGCTGACAGAAGGTCATCATATTTAATAGCAGACACAACTTAGTCAACTTTAAGAAAGACATCGGTGTAACAGCATCAACAGTGGTTAACTCCTACAACAACATGCTTGTTAGGTACATTATCAGTCTAATGTATTTATGAGGGTTGGAAAAAAGATCTTACATAGTGATGCTCCAACATTGAGCCTGGTGCTTCATGCAGGACATTTGGCTGCAGGACCACTGAAGATCTGTCAGAACACAGCTTCAGTTTCTGTAAAAACACGCAAAGGCACATTTATAAAAATGTACTGTGTAATTAGGGCATGAAAATTATGAATGGATACCTGCTTGTCTGTGAAGAAACATTCAAAGTGAAAACTGCACAGGGTGACTTATTAAGATGGGATAATAATGCTCAATAATTAGAGCTTGGCATTGTTTAAGTAGTTTAATCTGAAGTTGAAAATATGCCACAACAAACATTAACATGACAATATGTTAACCTGAACCATAGCATGTCATTGACTATTTTATTAAATAAATGAATATTAAAACAGCACCACAAATCCCACAATGAAACGCTGTTAGATTTCAATGGTCAATTTACACTAAAGGTACAGTATATAACAAGCTTTTATACGAAGCCAGTGGTACCATTACATTAGCATGAAGGTGAAAACAGGTTAACGTTACCAGCCCAGTTAGGACCTTTGTGCATGCACAGACTCTAAATACATTTTAATAATCTATTTTCACAGTCTATGTTTAGCTAAAGTTTTTAGTTAGCCCACTAGCTTGGTTAGGAAGGTGCAACCGTATTCCCTCTAACAAAAAAACGGGTTTAAAACTAAATGTAACATTACTTACTTGAAGCACCCCATTTTTAGGGGACCAAATTGTATCTAGTGAACACAGCGTAAGATGGTCCAAAAACAAAACAGACACAACCCCAAAACATGTACTGCTTTATTGTCTATTTAAAAATCAATCGGACAATAAAATCTTCATGAAAATGTTTACTGAGGTATAATAAATCAAGTGAAAAGTGGGTCATTTTGCCATAGACTTCTATAGAAATCAACTGCATGTGTTGTCACCTGCTGGAATTTAGATAGAAGGCGGGTTTAAGGCACTTCCGCATTTGTCTCACTTTGCCAAACCGGATTAGCGTTAGCATTATGTGACAAAAGTGGCAGTAACCATAAAAACTGGATGGTCACATTTTCAATACTATGTAGAAGTGGCTAGTGAACAGCAGTTAGATTTCAACTTATGTTAACAGAATGGTCTATTCCTAAAGTTTTCAAACTAACCTCCCCCACAGAGTTTGAGGGTGCGTGGAGGGAGAGACCAGAAGCAAAGATACTGCGTAAAGTAAAAGGGACGTGATATAATAGTTCCATTATTGTAGTTTTGCCTGCTAATTTTGCCCATTTACTGCAAAGCCTGTGACACTCATGGTGGCAATCAAGGTAAAAACGCTTAATGCCATACTGCTGCAATTTGCATGACAAATAGAACCGATCCTCTTAAATCATAACTCCGTCGAATCTGTACACAAAGACATGATACACATTTACTCAGCAAAAAAAGAAACGTCCTGTCACCCACTGCTTTTATAATTTAAGCAAACTTAAAAACATTAAAATATTTAAAAACTAAGATATAAACTGAACAATTTAAACAGACATGTCTAACACATGGAATAATGTGTCACCTGACCAAAGGGGGGGTCAAAATCAAAAGTAAGCCCCAGTGTCTGGGGTGGCCCCCAGCTGCATTCAGTACTGCAGTGCATCTCCTCCTCATATACGGCACCAGACTGGCCAGTTCTTGCGGTTGTTGTTGCCATCCTGTATCTGTCCCGCAGATGGGATAATCGGATGTACCGATCCTATGCAGGTGTTGTTACACGTGGTCTGCCACTGCGAGGACCATCAGCTGTGCTTCTTGTCTCCCTGTGGTACTGTCTTAGGCGTGTCAGAGGGGGGACGTTGCAATGTATTGCCCCGGCCACATCTGCCGTCCTCATGCCTCCGTGCACCATGCCTAAGGCACGTTCACAGATTAGTAGGGACCCTGGGAGTCTTTCTTTTAGTGTTTTTCAGAGCAAGTAGAAATGTCTCTCTACTTTCCTAATTTTCTTTTAACTGTGACCTTAATTGCCTTCTGCCCTTGAGCTGTTTTTGTCTTTTCAACCGTTCAACAGGTGCATTCATTAATTGTTTATGGTTCATTGAACAAGCATGGAAAACGTTGTTTCAACCCTTTACAATGAGGATCCTTAAGGTTATTTAGATTTTTACAAAAGTATCTTTAAAACACAGTGTCCTGAAAAGGGGTGTTTCTTTTTTTGCTCAGTTAGTTTTTTAAGATGCCCACCATGAACAATGAATCTGCTTAAACATCCTACAATGATCACAATTTTTAAGTTGTTTCAGTATTAAAGTAATCCAGTGATAGTTGTCTGTGCATCCATGGGTACATTGCAAACAAAAAATTCTAACAGCTTATTTGGCATGTTTTGAATTTTGCCAATTTGCCAAAATGTAAACTTATAGAGGCTTAAAAAAAGTATCAAATCTCTGGTCTATTTGAATACGCTCCTCCATATATACAACTGTAAATTTGAGCTTATACATGTAACAGTGTCTCTAATAATATAGATAATATTATAGGGATATTCTCTGTTACACCCTGTTTTGCAAATGCACGTTGCACTGTGACACCCCCATACTGTAACATATCAAATGGAACTGTGAATTTAATGAATCATTACTTCCCGGCCTAAAGCTGACTACGCATGATCGGGGGTAAAACCGCTCTGCACTGGCCGTTCCATTGTTTTCCCACGGGGAGAGTGGTGCAGCCCAGCTAGGTGGACTGCTACTCTTGCCCCCAATTTCCACAGGATGCGTAACGGCTGCAGATCGGCTCCGGAACGGCGTCGGAGTCATTAGGTTTCCAATAAAGTCAATGTGTGTATTTCCACGGACTGCGGAACAGCTGCATTCCAGCTCCGGCGATCCACAGCGGATACGCAGAGCTTCTATTTTTGCCGGAGAGCTCCGCAGCAGTTTAGCACACAGAAACAGGTTAATTTTCAAAATAAAATAGAACATGCTTACGGCAGATACTATTTCCCTGCACTACACCTTGAAAACACAGCACAGAGTTGTTTCCTCTCTGTTCCTTTCGATGGAAACAAACTGTTGTTGTTTTTGTGGTTCTATTCTACGTGAATTTGCGAGATCTCGTGTGTCCTAAGACTTCAACTGTCAGTCCTGGGCGCAGCTGTTCCGCAACAAATACGGACCTGGTTGGTATTGACGGACGGCGGAGCACAGAGCCGTCACGCAGCGGAGCAGATCCGTAGACGTTATGCATCCTGTGGAAATTGGGGGGTTGGTGTGGTGCATCGGTCGGAATTGCCGCCGAGCGTTGCACTGAAAGTTCAAATTGTTTCTACTTTGACCTCGTTGCCGCTGACCTAATCAAGGCGCAATCAATTCCAGAAGCAATGACGACATATACCTGTGCTTTGCCTTGTCTAGGTGGCTTAAGTGGTTATAGTTTTAATGGTCGGGCAGGAAGGACTGGACGTCCACAAAATGAGGGGTGAATATTCCCTTTCATGTTTTGTGCAAAATTAGATTAATAGACCAATTTGGTGTGGGTGAAAGGGCTTAATGGATCATTATCAACCAAAAACAATCTAGTCAGTAGTCTCTTAGAGGCTTGTGTCCACACAATTTCAATATCATTCAGGGCAGGTAAACTACTGCATGAATGATTAAAAGTGAATTCTATTTCTTGAAGTTAAACTAGATCATTTGTAAGTAGCAGTTGTAAACACCTTGATAGCACAGACTGTTAAAAGTGAATTGTAGTAAAGTGTAGTTTCTCTCAACATCTACTCAACTACAGTAACTGGTTTGTCATTGTAGCAAACAGCAACACATCTAAACAAGCTAAACTGAGAATGTGATGAGCCTGAGTGGGTAATTGATCAGGCTGAAATTACCAATGGATTTCTGCAGCGCTTATGCTTGGAAATCTATTGTGCTTTAGGTCATCTATTGGGAATCATAGCGGTATGTAATACAGTGAAACGGGCACAAAACACAGTGTTAATAATGTGTTTACACTTCAGCCCCCTTTCCATTGATTTCCATTCTAGCCACGCACCACCTGACAGGCACCACCTCCCCCAAAGTACTTCAGTTAGTTTTAGAAGGAGCACAGCCATTTTAAATCAAACTTATAACACACTATGTTTTATACATTTTACATACTGTTTTGTGATAGTTGTTAGGGAGCTATTATCAATATTAAAGTGCTTATTGATAAGCCATTAGTTATTGATTATTTGCAGGGTATATCGTGGAACAATGTGCATTTGAATGTGTATAATGAATAAATAAATAACTATATAATTTACCTTAGGCCTGAGTGATTTGAGGAAAATATCTGACCAATATTAAAATAGTGATTTTTTTTCTTAAGTAAACCACAGGCCTGTGTTTGACGTCTACATATTGTTGAGGGAGATATGTGAGTGCAGTAACAAGCATTATCAAAAATGTATTTAGTTTTTAAGGGAAAATAATCTGACGGAAAAATCTGCTGACAGCTCTGCACTGTAACTACCTTGCTTGAGCTAATAGCGTCATGGCTTCATAGCTTGAGCTAGAAAGGCTAAATCTTTATAGCTTTTGATGTGATTTGCAGTGCACACACTGTTCTAAACCAGATAACAGCCAAGAGTTGCTTTTTTGTTGTTTCGCCAACTTAAATAACATCTATTAAAGGTGCAATATGTAGGCACAACAATGTTGCTAGACGCTTGTCTCTCATAGCCAGACATTACTTCACAGCACAGCAGAGTAGCTAACGTTAGATGCTGGCTATGTTGACAGTCTTAAAAGCCGATGCTCACACGGAGCTCTGTACCCAACTGACAGACACACATTTTCTCACTGTCTTCTGCATCCGATGGACAGACATACTTCTTCGGTTTAGAATTACGGTCGAAACCACTAAAAATAACACTACCTTGCCGTCATCTTCACCCAACTGAATGCACTTCATTGGCTTAGAATTACAGCAAAAATCGCTAAACACACTGCAAACTCGCAGTCTTCTCTTTCCGATTTACAGCCCCCCTCTCTTGGCTTAAAATAACTCATCGATGTCAACTATGGCTGCTGAAAAGGCTACACGTTGTAAACAGCCGTGGCCCGCTTGCCTGGTCCTCCGGCAACATTATTCGTTAGCAGGGTTAGCATGACGCCGTTAGCCAGGACCAGTCGGCATAACTTTACTGGTTGTGCCTCAATTGTTTTTGTGAGTAGCCAACTTGGGTACTCCAGCTATATAATTTTATGTAATTTAATGTTAAAATAATACATAGATATATGTCCGTGGATCCTGTTTGTTTGTCTGCTGCTTTTATGGATGTACAAACGTTACAGCTGTAGTGCGCGGGTGTTTACACTTTTACATGTACATATCTGGCAACCCGGACTGGCTTCAAACTGGGCGGTTGATAACAACACACAGGCTAAACAAACAGAAATTCCGTTACGGAACGGAAATTACAAAAGGAGAAAATACTGGTATTTGCATTGTTGTCAGAAAAGAAAGCACTTCAACTTCATTTTTGGATGTATTACAGTAAATATATTACATCTTGTACCTTTGACTACAGCTACCTAAATTTAGTTAGTTACCATTAAATCACTGCTCATGTGATTTGGAAATTGCATTATTTCCCAAATCCCAATTTTCACATGGAAAGTATTAATCATATCATTATTAATCATTAAGCCCTGCTTTATTTATATTAAACCTTGCTGCCTATATCTGATGCATGCTCTCTTTCCTGCATACTTTTACATATTCTTAAATCGTCTAGTATCCACTCCACTCATAGCTGCTGTTTGTGTTTGTGTGTGTGCGTGTGTGTGTGTGTGTGTGTGTGTGTGTGTGCGCGCGCACACACAAGTTCCATTCACCAGCACAGTCTTTCATCCATGTGCATGCTGGTGTGCCCCTGTGTGTGTGTGTGTGTGTGTGTGTGTGTGTCTCACTGCAGCTCTGTCTGTCTGCCTTTAAAGAGGCTGTGAATGATCTTATTTAGTGTGTGCTGATTGCTGCTTTAACCTGGCAGCCACTCTCGCTGCTGCTGCATTAATAATCGCAGGGAGGCAGGAGAGCTGGCGAGGCCCGCACCTTGTTCACCGCTCGCTCCCTCGCTATCTCCACGGCACCAAGGAAAGAGCCAGCAAACGGCAGGGGAAGTGTGGCGGAAAATTACAGTCTTCACATGCCAGCCAAGAAGGCTGCTGCTCCTCGGTGGGGGCCAGTGCTGTGTGAAGAAGACAGAGGAACTGGGAGGACGCTTTAGTAGATGATGGTATATAGTATATGTCTGTGTAGAGGCTGAGAGGCGGTGTGTGTGATTGTCTTCTTTTACCTGTGTTCGGCTCCTCTTCTTTAAAGGGCTAGTTTGAGATCAGGATTCAGTTAAGTTATTTCCCCGCTTCCCATACATGAGCAGCCGCGCAATGTATTGTGGTAGCGTCATAGGGACTTTGGAGAAGCGGAGCTTCTGCCTCTGAAAAACTCACAAAAATCTTTTAAACTGACTGTCGTCGGTCTGCCATGAAGACAGATTCAGCAACTGCATAGCCCATTTCTCGCATACAATGTTTTCAGAAATAAAATAAAATAAATATAAACAAGATTGTATTCCAAACAAGCTGCCATTAAGGTCTGTTTTAACATCCGGGAAAAGACAACATTATGATTCCCACTTGGTTTCTTGCAGAGGAGAGTTTAAGTTTAGTACCAAAGATATCAAGTGAATACAGCGCATGGATGTATAATACGAAAGGTACATCTGAGTTTTCAGTTTTGTGCTCTGTAAACTGCAGCAGGAGAAGTTAACAACACCCGTTTACCGTTGCGTTCTTTACTTCAAACGTGCCACACCAGAGGAAAAAAATCAAATGCATGCTCATCTACTTGCAGATTTTACATATCACAAACTTGCATATATGAGCTAATTTGTGGTAGGAAAGTATAATAAACAAGACGGACTTCTGATTCTGATTCATAGGTTTGCTAAAGAGTGACACACCATTATATTGCCGGTTACACTGCCACCTGGTGGAGATCCCAATACAAACCGACAAACTGGTCGGGTATGGATGCAGCCTGGAGACCTCCTGGATAGGGTATGCCCTCCTGTCTCTGGCATGAGCTGGGAGGGCATGAGATAGGAGGGCATGAGACAAGAGTGCATACCCTATCTGGGAGGTCTCCAGGCTGCAACCATACTCTGCTGAAAAAATACTTGTATTCATTAGCATGATTGCCTTACTGTTCAGTTAAAAAAACATCCAAAACACCACGAAGACGTAGTGAACCTGACATAAGCTTTTATTTAGAAAAGTCGAAGCTCCGGGACGGCACCAGCCGGGAGGGTATGAGACGAGAGGCATGAGACAGGAGGTCTATAGGCTGCAGCCATACACTCTTAAATACTTTACACTACCCTATCAACAGTTTTAACTAAACAAAGCAACACAAAAAGTGATCGTATCGGCCCTCTATCAGGTTTAAAACGTGTTTGGGGCGGCTCTAAAGAAATGGAATGCGTTGGTGTTCATGTCGTTGTCTTCATAATGCTCTGCTTTCCTCCCAAAGGCCAGAGACATGTAGGTTAGGTAAACTGGAAACTCTAAATTGCCCGTGGGTAGGAATGCGCGTGCCTATGCGACAGACAACTCGTTGATATACCCTGCCTTTCTCCCCGTGCATGCTGGGTTATGCCCCAACCCCCACCACCCTGCACAGTATAAGTTGGTATAGAAAATATGTGGATGAGTGATTTTGAATGTAAGCGAGTGGGTGTGCATGTATTCATGTGTGGCATGTGAGGGGGAGAAAGAGGGAAAGAAACATGGAAAGGCAGAACATGGCAATAAAGCGTTCCACCGTCAGACCTCCTTTGTGTCAATATTAACTAGACGGGTGGAAACTGCTGCCCTTTTTAAGCGTGGCCAACAATTCCCTCTTTCAGTCCAGTCCAGACGACATTTTGATTGGTTGTGTGAAGATTAAAGCTTTGCACTCTCTGCCAGGGAGAACAGTATAATTGATATTTCAGCTCTGGGCAAACTTGCTCTCGCAGGCCAGTGGCTGTTTCAGCAGAAAATTAATGTTAGCACAGCTTGGCGGCAGAACGGTCGGCATGTTTCAGGAAATATACTTTGAGTTGGGTCTCTCTGGTCCACTGGCTTCTGCTGCAACTCTCTGTGTGTGTGAAATCAACATGTTGTGTCAGGAAAATGCATCTACTTTTGTACCTCTTTTGTGTGTACGTGTGCAAGTATTTTATCACAAATGTAAAGATATGTGCTAATGGCAACAAAGCTACAGGACGTTAACTTCTATGTATAATACTGTGGAAATGCTCCTGTAATGGCATTCACTTTTGCCCCCTGGTCTTATATTGCAATACAATTTATGGTGTCAAGAACACTTCAGAAAGGAATACAGCAAGATTCTGAGTAGGATTTGAAAAATCCCAGTGCTCCACTGAAGATGCTCAACAATGAGAAGCATCTCTTGTCTACTTCATTAACACATGTATCATGGAGCCAGTCTGAAGAACATAAAAATCGACCTAGCATGAAACAACGCCGGAGCTATCGTTCCGATAGCACTCTCATGGTGCACTTGTCCTGAATGGGCCATTTGAGTGGACACAGGGGATTAGGCAGATGATGGTAGCCGAGGTCCTCATATTGGTGCAGTGTGACTCGGACCACATTAACAGGACATTAGTCTCATTTCCATTCCGACGGCGTGCGCTTCCACACAACACTGGAGAGCACGACCAAAATCATTGTGACCCTCACGCTCCAGCCTTTCATTTCCTGTCACCATTCAAACCTTCCTTATCTTTCTCTCTTTTTCTCTCTCTCTCCCCCCTCTCTGTTCTCCCTGTTCTCCCATTTTCCTTCTTGCCCTTTCTCTGCTGTCTGTCTTTTGCCCGCCGTCCTTGCCCCCTCCGTCTCCTCTTTTTCTTTCTTTCTTTCTTGTTCCACATCAGCGGCTGGGTGAAGCCTCTCCCCGTCACGCTTGGTCGCTCTCCCCTTAATTACCATGTATTCTTCTTTAGCTAATAAAAAACGCTGATGAAACCGATTACATGGCAGCGGGGCTTTGTGTGGAGTTGGATTTAGGCACGGATGGGGAGTGAGAGAAGAATAGAGAAAGAGAGACACATCGAAAAAAGAGAGATTAAAGGAGAGAAAGACAGTAGGGAAGTAGTGACAGAAAAAGCTGTTGACAAAGGTGGAAAGAGGAGGAAGGGAGGAAACAGAGAGAGAGAGAGAGAGAGAGAGAGAGAGAGGAATATAAACGATGGATGGAAATGGGGAAAAAAAGGAATGGTTTGGGCAGTAACCCATTTGTTGTCTTTGTTGTTGTTTGGGTCAGAGATGCTTTAGGCCCTGAGGGAACTTCCTCATCTTATCACAGTGAGCAGACGGCTGGCACATCTTTCTCATTACTAGCCTCTCAGTTATAGATTACTGCTGCCTTACTCCTCTCCCAAGCCACAGGCACTCTCTGTTACAGTCTACAGAGCTATGCTTGCACCAAACGCTGTTTGAACTCCTGAATATAGACTTTGCCTTTTTTCTTTCCCTTTCATGAGCATTAAGTCACTCTGTCTGTCCATGTAATTGTGGTTTCAACTGCAACCAACTGTGGCTTGGAGGAGAAAATGAATTAAGGCTTCTTGCTTGATTGAAAAGCCCTCCGAGAGGAGCTGGTGGCTGCCTCATGATACACTCTTTCTCTTTGTGTTATATTGTGTCCCTGTTCAGCTGGATGAAGTAGTGCCTGTTTAGTTTAAAACTATGTGCATTGGCAGTTGTGTGTATAAGTTTTCAACATATAGGCAAAAACAAAAATAACAAAAAACAGCAGAGAAAGCTCTCACTGTTGCAGCAATTTGCCTGTTCTAGCAGTTGAGATATGAAGAACTTGGTAAATGTGACGTGTAAAAGTCCTCCACATTTTGCACTGTTGAAGAATTGCATTCAAATAATGAAAGATTGGCTGCTACAACAAAGTGACACCTATTGTTAGGAAATGGTAACTGCTAAAATATACCAAATTTCTGGCTGAAAACAGAAAAAAATATCTCATGGACTATTTTTACTTGTGTATATTTATTAAGGCTGGGACGATATGCTTTAGTCCTGATTAGACTATTTCACAATACATGCGTGTCTATTTGATTTGTATTGCAATTGTCATTTATTGTGATTCTAGAAGTATTGCAATTCGGTAGTTTTGTGTATTGCAATTTTCACTGCGACATTTCTAAAAACGAATTGTTTTCTAAGAAGAATGCACATCACAAGTCAGTCAGTCCAACATTTATTTAATTTGTAAAGACATAGACATACATATGCAACATTTATGCTATTTCTGCTTTTGGTCTGTTTTGCTGGAAACAGATATGTTCAGCGGTACCGTATGAACATAAAATATTTAGGTGAAGCATTTCTAAAACAATAAATAGTAAAAGATATTGATTCCAGGGAAAAGAATCAATTTTAAATATTGTCTCACAAAAATCACGATACTTAT
>NC_045733.1:25513110-25515610 GCF_008692095.1 Etheostoma spectabile | reverse complement strand
GGCCTGACAGAACCTTCTGCCCCACAGGTCGTGGGTCTGCACATACACACACACAAACATACACACAGCACATGCACAGACGAGAGAGGTAGAATAAGGAGACATCAGCTGTGCCATCAAGCAATAAAGCTGCCCACAGGCCAGAGTGCTGCACATAAACACACTTATGCGGTTACAAACAGTCAATAAAACATTTTCCAAGATGCTGTAGCATTTTAGATGAATCACCTCATTGTAAGTATGCAACACTATTGTAACAATTGAAAATGATGGTGAAAAATGGTGGATATCAGTTGCAAGAGTAGAGAGCAGATCCTGGACCATGTACAGTGCGCACACACTATTATAATCTTTGTCATTAAAAAAAAAAAAAAAAGCACATGTGTGCATTTGATTTTAATAACTTAGCATGGCAAGATACAGTATTTTGTGAATACTTTGTAGTCCATCAGCCGGAGACTAACGTGTGGGAGGAAGTCAAGGAGGCTATGGAGAAGGACATGACCAACAATTTTCTCTTTGGAAAATGCAGAGTTTGAAATATTGGGAAGACTTCACCCACACCCCTAGCAGCGGCCTCTGGGGCAGTTAAGAAAGCTCCTCATAGGCAATGTACCAAGTGTGGAGGTCTGAGACCTTGCCTGCGGAATGGCAGAATGGGTGGTGGTTCCCCATTTTCATAAAGGGGTACTGTAGGATGGGCTCTAGTTATGTGACTTTCACCGCTCAGCCTCCCTCCCTGGGGAAACACATACCAGTATGCTGGAAAAAGGCTCAGCCTGTTTGTCAAACCTCAGATCCAGGAGGAGCAATACGGACTATGTACTGATTGTCGACTAGTAGACCAACTCCCTACCCATGCAGGTCCCCTGTTGAGTCTTGTGAGGGGTACTGCTGGAGTGTGGGGATCCAAGGGCTGTTGCTACAAGCCATCTGGTCCGTAATGAGCTGGAGCGTATACTCTGCCGAAGGTCAAACATTTTTTAGTAGTAGTTTATTTAAACATGTAAAACAATAAAATAAAAAATGTATGTATGTATGTATGTATGTGTGTGTGTGTGTGTATATATATATATATATATATATATATATATATATATATATATATATATATATATAATTAAAATGACAGATTAATAAGGCCATGTACATCTCAGCACAATCTTCCAAAATTGAAAGTCATTCAAACAAAAAATTCCCATGTTCAAAAAGGAGTAGGAAGAAGTTCATAAACAACTTATCAGGTCCTACCCCCTTTCTCTATTTTTTATCTTTTAGTAAATACAAAATTGAATTCTTCACTTATTTACACATCAAAGACACAGATGCATACATACATACATACATACATACATACATACCTACACACATTCACACTGTTTTTGTTTCTTTTCTTCCCTTCTTCTTTCTATACCCTCTAGCTAAAACAGATTAAATAATAACACATCCATACTAGACCTAGTATAGATATATAAGTATATAGATGCCAAGAAACCATACAGTCTTTATACAATACTATCGCTTCAAATCTTTTTCATATCCCTTTAATATGTTCATTTTAAATAATCTCTTGAAATTGCTCATTATTGTACATGCAGCTGTTCCATAAAGTAACCCCTTTGGTTGTGATGCAGTGATATTTAGCATTTGTTCTTATAAGTTTCTTCTTAAATACAAATGTTCCTCTTAAGTGATGTTTGCTCTCTCTTATTTGAAACATCCTTTGGATACTGTTCGATAGCTGATGATTATTTATTTTGTACATCATTTTGCAGTTTTAAAGTCAACAATATCTTTGAATTTTAGTGCTTTTAATTTAATAAACAGTGGATTAGTTGGTGCTCTATAAGTGGTTTATTTACAATTCCTAAGGCTCTCTTTTGAAGAATGAATATAGGTTCAGTGTTTGTTTTGTAAGTGTTTCCCTGTACCTCCAAAGAGTAAATAATGTATGGAAATATGAAGGAACAATACAACGTGTACAATGAGCATTGATTTAATAAATAATTGGTTTTATACAGTATAGCAATTGATTTGGATATTTTGGCAATATTATAGTGTATATGTGGCTTCCAACATAATTTTTCATTGATTATGACTCCCAGAAATGTAAGTTCTTTTACTCTTTCAATTTCACTATCATTTATCATAAGTTTTTTGTGTAAAGTTGTGGCACAATTACCAAAAATTATAAATTTAGTTTTGCTTAAGTTCAGTATTAGTTTATTTGCATCAAACCAGCTCTTCATCTTTTTTAATTCATTTTCTGCTGTATCCAAGAGTTGTTCCAAATTTTCCCTAGAACAGATTCAATTAGTATCATCAGCAAATAAAATGTTTGTCAGTGTTTTTTTTACACCTCCCATACATTATGTACACGACAATGGTCCCAGCACTGACCCCTGGGTGATCCCACAGGTGATTTTCTTTACCTTTGATTTACGATTTTGCAATTCAACATATCGTGTTCTATTCTGTAAGTAGCTATTTAACCATGAAA
>NC_045733.1:25512968-25513100 GCF_008692095.1 Etheostoma spectabile | reverse complement strand
CCCTAATTCCATATTTGTGTAATTTCATGATCAGCTAATTGTGGTCTACTGTATCAAATGCCTTCTTAAGATCCAAGAATATCCCCACACCATATTTCTTTTGTTCTATTGCTGTTGATATTTCTTCTACAA
>NC_045733.1:25509131-25512958 GCF_008692095.1 Etheostoma spectabile | reverse complement strand
TGCATGTGAAGTTGTCCTATTAGCCCTGAACCCATATTGCTGATCACAAAGTATATTATGTTTTGTAATGAAGCTATCAACCCTTGTATAAAATATTTGTAAAATATGTTTGAGAATTGGGAGAGCAATAAAACAGCTCTGTAGTTTGAAAGTGTATGTTTTTCCCCAGCCTTGTATATTGGTATCACCTTTGCCATTTTCATTTTATCTGGAAAGACTCCAGTTTTCAGAGATTGATTACATACATGCGTTAGGGGTTTGACAACACAGCCAATAATACTTCTGACCATAAACATATTGATACCATTCCAGTCAGTGGAATTTTTACTCTTAAATGTGTTAACAATCTCAATAAATTATTTTTCATCAGTTCCGTTTACAAACATAGATTTATTAATATTTAAGTTCTTGCTTAACACATCATTTATACTGCCAGTCTTTGCAAGCTCCCCAGCTAAACCTGGACCTACTCCCACAAAATAATCATTAAATTAATTTGCAGCTAAGTTCATATCCTTAACCTCTATATTGTTTTTTGTCAGGAAATAGTTTGTCTACTTTTTTGCCTTTATAATTCTTGATAATTTCATTCAGTACCTTCTAGGTGTTTCTTATTTTACTTCTGTTGTCCTCTAGTAGTTTACTATAGTAATTCTTTTTATAGCTTCTCATGATTCTGGTCAGTTTGTTTGTCGGTGTTGGGCTCCATCAGGGTTGTTCCTTGTCAGTAATTCTGTTAGTGATCCTCATGGATAGGAACCTCAAAGGTGTAGTTGCTAAAAAGAGGACTGTGTCCTTTTTGGACATAGTTGGACATTGTTCCCTCTGGGTTGGGAGTGAGTTGCTGAACAATTAAATACCCCTTTCAGACCACCAAAGTGACCATAGGACATTCGCTGTTTGTCTAAATGGGCCAGCGTTTGTTATCCAATCTAATGTAAAATCAAATCTAAACTACAAGATACAGTAACTATGGAATTGTTAAAAAATGTAAGATATTGGTGCTAGTACCAAACTCTAGCCCTATCAATGGATGTAATAATACACTCAGCCCAGGGTTTGGTACAATAAATGGTACAGGGTTGCCAGTTTGATACACTTACCCTGTTTGGTAGCCAGTTGATCAGATTTACATGATTTTGCAATCCATCCTTGCTCTCCAGATGCTTTTCTGTACAACATCCTTGTTCTCAGCCATAAATTATGATCTTCTCAATTTAGAAATATTGTTATAGAGAGCAGATTTTTTGATGATTGCTAAAATGAAGAGTACACATCACAAAACCTTTTCAGTTTGCCTGCACCTCTTTGTTCAACAGCCCTAAATAGTAAACATCTGTGTGGTCCTGTTACATGTGTTTTAAGTTGAACACCAGATTCAAGGTCATGTGTGAACCCATAACAGCAGGTTGAATGTGTTCATAACTCTGCACCAAATACATGGTTTGTTGCAGATTATGTTTTAAAGTGGTTGCAGACACTCATCAGCCGTCATGGGAAACATGTCATCTCAACGGAGAACAAGACAACCTATTATTAAAGGGGAAAACTGTCAAAAAACTGTGGCTTAGACCATCAGAAGGCATTCAGAAAATGGCAAGAACTATACTGGAGGAAACTCATGAGCTGTAGGCTAAACATGTACACTGCTCGCATTACACAATGTGTTTTCTGATACAGGTACATAATTTGAGCAATCAAGATTACTGTTGTCCATTGGCTTTATATTGTTTTCATTTAAAATAACCTTGTCACCTGCGTCCCTTCGCTGCGTGCCATCTCCTAACTCTCTCTCCCTTTTCCTTTGCACTATCTAATAAAAATAAATTTAAAAAAGCCCCCACAAAAAAATCATTTACAGGGAAAAAGAATTGTTTTTGAATATCATGGCAAAAAAATCACCATACGTCTATGAATTAATTTCCCCCACTCCCACTATATTATATATTCTTCTCATTATTAGGGATCGACCAATATGGATTATTTAGTGCCGGTATCATTTTTTTTCCATCAATCTTAGCCGATGACCAATACGGTCATATACGGCTACTGATTTTCTTGAGCTGATATTTGGATCCGGATCATTTATTGAACTTTAAAAAAATATATATATATATTTAACAAATAGGTGAGTTAGAACAAGTAAAAAAAAGAGTTAAGTGCTGAAAATAGTGAAAATACAGATTTAAGCATAATTGAAATTCTGAAAATAAGTTCTAAACTTAATTAAATAAGCATAAATAAAATAAATACAGTATTGCACAAGGTAGCAACAACAAAGCAGCATAATAAAAGGCACACTGTAGTATACTTAACCAAGTAACCAACTATTTACAACTTAAAAGGAGCCATTGAAATAAAGTGCTTGATTTGTAATTCAAAACTGCCATGCTTTCATTTTTTTACGTAAAATAAAACGAGCATGTCTAAGTCTAATATGCAAAGACAACACAGCAGTAGGTCTAAACAAAAATGTAAAAGAAGCTGGCAGATTTGTCAAACATAAATCAGCCGAGGAAAATAATGTGATGTCAGATGCACATTAAGGAACAAAGTTTCTGTTCTTAACATGAAAAGTGTAAATATTCAACCACATATAAAACATAGTATCTCCCAAAGTTTTAAAAGCTCTCCTTCAGTTGGCGCAGCACTCTCATTTATTGTTGTGATGCGTGTGACCCACAAATTCGTTCACATACACACACACACATACACACAAACACACACAAACTTCTGTTTGGTTGCTATTTGATGCTGACTGAAAAACTCCACCACCATTGAACTGGATTGATAATGATACACGTCAGCAAGCGGCTCCAAACACAAGTAAGGTATACAAGGTGCAGTTATGTCTGATACATGATAAACGTTAACACAAATTATTAGTCAACTACATACAAAACATGGCAACTCCGTCCAGGAGTTACCATTGCAGTGATATCAGAGCACAGTACTACTGTACTCCAAGTAGGGACAGAGGGAGCGGTTGCTCACTCACCACATGCGTCCAAACCATCCCATGACCAGTGTTCGTAACAGCTACCGTATGCATACGGATAGCCTACAGCTTTGCAGCTTCCTAAATACATTGGGAAACAGTTTTAGAGGAGACATTCACATTTTCCATCTGGACCCACAAACTTGCTTAGCTATAGTTGCAAGCACGTCTAGAGAAACGTGTTTCCATTTTCAACGTGTATGGCAATATTTCAGCTAAGTCAAACAGTTAAAAGATGCTTAGAAAGTTTCAAAATTACAGTTGTCTTGAAGAGCAGTGGGGGATGGGCTGCGCATGGTCTCAACGTAAATGCAGCGTCTCTAGCAACACAGAGCTACATGTGTGGATGCCTGTCTGTTAATAATATCGGGAAAACTGGCGAACACCGCAGCCGTGTATCGGCCGATGCATATATCGGCCGGCCGATAAATCACTACTCATTATGCATATACTGTACATGTACATTTATGTTTACACTTGGCCTTTTTATTTGCAATTACTGTTATTCAAAAAGTTATATTGCCTTATTTTAAATTTGATTATATATCCCTGTATTTTATCTGCACTGTTTAAGTCTTAATGCTCATCCAGTTGTTGTGTTTTCTGTTTTTTATACTAATTTAATAAGCATTGTTGGCTATAGCCTTAGACCCAAGATTTTAACACAACAATTTCATCATCAGTTTGTAATTCCTTAAATATATATTTTGAGAATTCACAATTGTGCATTGGTTTGAAATTTAGGCTTAAATGCTGGATTTGATTCAACCAAAAGATAGGCTGCATTGACTTAGCCTTTTGCTCTCTCACCCCCACACACACACACACA
>NC_045733.1:25506155-25509121 GCF_008692095.1 Etheostoma spectabile | reverse complement strand
CACACACACACACACAGGCACCAAACACAATTTGTTCAATACACAGCATGTGTTTACTCCTGTCCTTCATTTCACAGGAAGTTGAATGTAGCTAATAACACAAGCACACCTCAAATGAGTAATGGGCTGTCTTGCATGAGCAATGGCGGTGTTACCTTTATAACTTGTTCCTTGCTGCTGTCTGCTTGAGAAAAGATGGCAAACAACAACAAATACTGCGGTCTCTAGAACACACACTTGTAGTAACTCCATTTACAGTAACAAAGTGGATTTAGAGGGAATCATTTCTCAAAACCTCCAACGTCCCGTCAAAACCAGGTGTTGTTTTTTTTTGTTTGGGGGGAAAAACACTCAATTACAAGGCAGGGGAAAGAGTTACGGATATTTTTTATAACAAATTGAAACCGCCGTATTTTCAAATCGCTTCTGATTCATGTGTTAAACAGCCAAACATCCTTTTGTCAGGAGTTTTTTTTTTCTAAATTCATATTTTTTCATCAAAGCAACCATTTCCACCATAATTCTTTTCTTCGTTTTCAGTGGCCCCTCTTTGGTAAGTATGATAGGGAAGGTACAGTTGGCATATCAACGGATTAGTTTGATTAACTCTTTCCTGAGCTCTTTGCTGTTTAAACAACCCATTTGGGTCCATGTAATCCACACATTCCTTCTATTGTATTTACATGTACAGTAAGTCCATGTGGTTTACAGCTTGTGGGTTTTCAAAGTGTTCTGCCTGTGACCCTAAAACCTTTAGTCAGGGGCTACGTTGCTACTACTTAAAACAGTTAGTCTGGTGCCCTAATGATGCAGTGGAAAACAGTATTTTAAAGTATGTGCAAATTCCAATTGAAAGAAAAATCTTCATAAAATTGCAGAGTTTGTCATCATTTTTCTGTCAGTACTGAGTAAAAGATAACCTATGTATGGAAATACATAAAAGTTTGTATCACCCTCATGAACAAGGAACATTAGACTTTTTCTCAAGTTCAACTGAGAAAATTGCAAATCTTCGCGAAGCTTTGCCTAAAAAAGTGCATTTGTGTGTCTCTGAATGTGCTCATTTGAATGTGAGCACTTGTGTGTGAATTGCAGTATTAATGGACGTTCCAGTACATTTGGTCCGACGCCAATGGACCCAATTGCTTAGCATGCCTGCAGGACATTAATTGATGGCTGGGTTACGCTTCCTAATAAGTGTCATAAATAACGGTTTAGCAGGACGAGGGGACAATCTCAAATGCATTAACCACTGCGTTGACATCTTAATGGAGATTCAACTGAGATGTGATCAAGTGGAATCCGTCAAGCAGGAATCCATTAATGCAGGCCTGAACCCTCCGCAGCGGCAAACTGGTGACAGCGTTGACGGGAATGGGAAAGACCAGCTTTACTGCAGCTCATGTGTCACTCGCAGTTCTAATGGACAGTCTTGTCAACATCCTCATCCCCACTCACACATGGCCCTCCACCAACACAGCTGTTGAAGATCTGTCAAACCACCGTGTCAGAGCCACACACACCCTCCCAAAAGTCACTGATGGAGACAGTAAAAACCGCAGGCCGTTCACTGGCAGCATCATTGATTTTATCCCCAAATTATTGTTGAGGACACACCATGCCTTGCATATCAATGGCAATCCTTTGCATGCAAACAGACAGCAGGGTCAGATTAGCCCCAGGTTGCTACAGTTTTTGTTGTTTGTGGGTACGGAAGTTGGAGAAACAAGCCCTGGCAGCTTTGCACACATACACATGATGAATTCGTAAAATTGCGCACACACATGGGGGGCGCGCGCGCACACACACACACACACACACACACACACACACACACACCACAGTTTGCCAGATTTACCTCCGTATTGGGTATGCAGCCAGGAAGCTCATCAGTAGAATTGCAGGTTTAGCCAACTGAGGATTTTTCTGTGTAACCAAGCTTCAAATGAATGAGATGGAAAAACCCCAGAGCTCCCACCATATACTGTAAGTGTTGTGCGAATCAGCAAACGTTTGAGCATAAGTCCCATGCAACGGCTTTATTACAAAGAAGTGTGTGTATTCAAGTGCACAAGCGGGAGACAGCCAGAGTAGGCATATATGTGGGTGTGTTAAAGTTAAAGGGTAACTACTGTTTTCTTCTGGAAAATTGTTGGCAGTCACTTAGACACAAAAACATAGGAAAATAACATCCAGGTTTGAAAAAAAAAAATGGTAGTTACCTTTTAACCTATAACAGGATTAGAAGAAAAAAGTCACTACTTCTGCAGTACAATGGCGCTGGCACAGGAAGCCTGGCGCTTGTAGAATTTGTTTCCTTTTTGATACTTTCTGAAATGGGTTGGCAAAGACAGACATTTTGAAAGAAATTACACACATACTGTATGTTGGAGCATGTTGGTGATCTAAGCCCTTTCACTGATTTCTCCCCTTGTTATTGTGACTTTTTTAGTTCTCCCAGATACACTGGTGGGGGGGGGGGTGTTAGCAATAACCTTCAAAAATCACTATAAATGCTGTCAATTGCCAGTTGATAAGTGGGCTACACTAGTTTTGAGGTGCAAGCATTTAAGGTTGATTTGTCCTGCCCATTGATTTGGACTTTATCAGTGAATTTCCGGGGTTTCTATCCTTGATTGTGCCCAACTTGGATTTTAATCCTTGGGGATTTTAATATCTGTCTGTTGTCCATCAAAGCCTTTAGTTAGCCAGTTTCTACAACTTGTGGAATCATTCATTCTGACTCAGTCTGTGACTGGTCCCACGCACAAACATGGTCATCCACTGGATCTTATCATTAGGTTTTCCTGTTTTAAACAATGAGCTGGATGTTGCTAGTCTATCTGACCATAAACCTGTGTTTTCTAACGCATGACTTTCTAATCCATAACTACCTAAACCTTGCTTGCCAGATCACTACATCTGAACACAAGTATTATTAAACAATCTGCACATCTATCAGCTAT
>NC_045733.1:25506040-25506145 GCF_008692095.1 Etheostoma spectabile | reverse complement strand
AAACACAGCAACAGCAATATTATCAAGGCAATAATATCTCTCTCTCTCTCTCTCCACATGTCACGTCGTAACACGGGCTAAACTTCCACATCGTAGCAGAACACT
>NC_045733.1:25505518-25506030 GCF_008692095.1 Etheostoma spectabile | reverse complement strand
GAAGATAACGAGGCAGTAAAACCCATGACAGTTTAGCAAGCTATAGGTAGGAATGATAAAGAGAAAAAGTCAGTTAACAGGCTGCCGCATTCTGTGCCCTTCTTCTTTTAGCGCGGTACGCCTGCACGGCAACTTCAGGCGTTGTTCAAAGGTAAACTAATCGGATTTTGGTTACGGATTGGATCAAATCTTGAAAATGGGTTGTTCAAAAGGTGAGAAGGAATCTGAAATCAGATTAGATCACGGAACCAATCAGTTTAATCTGGATCAAACCTTCACATTTGGTGTTCAAAACTTGTCAGTAGGATTTGGATAACTTTGATCCAAAAAAACAGGATTATCCTGATCCCAACAGGGGGTAGGATTTCCAGGTGGATTTCAAGGTGGATTCCAGCACAAAAACTAGTAAACGTAAATTGGTCAAATAATACATTTGCATCATTTAGTGTATATACTTTTTGTATTTAGCACTTGGCTTGTTTAACCTTAGTTAAGTTTAGTAAAGCAAAAAA
>NC_045733.1:25505404-25505508 GCF_008692095.1 Etheostoma spectabile | reverse complement strand
ATACAAATTATCTTGTCCTCATGAAACAATCCCCCAAGCAGATTTAAATTACAAAAAGAAATACAAAATAATAACATATATCTCATTCATCACCGTATATTAAT
>NC_045733.1:25504934-25505394 GCF_008692095.1 Etheostoma spectabile | reverse complement strand
CAAGGAAACAATCTAATACAAATTTCTGGTCTTTCCTTCTTAGATGAAGAAGAACCCTGAACATTCTACTTCTACTTCTATTTCACTTTTAACCTTTTTTTTTTAAGATGTTTTCAAAACTTTCCACAATGTATTGTTAATGTATATTAGTTTTTTATTTGTAGTGGCTCAGATGAGGGGTCATAAAAGAAATTATGAATGGAAGTGGGACTTATTTTTTCGTTTTGTCTCAAAATAAACACTTAGAGTGACCCCATCTTGGCTCTTCTACCTGTTCTGTACGTAGTTGGTAGCCCACATTGTGATATGTTGTCCTATTTAGAGCAGTGGTAATCCGGATTTGGTAATCTTGAAAACTGTGTATCTGGATCAGGGTTATCCAGTCCAATGTTGCTTTGAAAAACCGGCATAAAAGTAAAACAGATTACCTGATCCTGAATAGCAAAAAAGGGGATTTCCA
>NC_045733.1:25501558-25504924 GCF_008692095.1 Etheostoma spectabile | reverse complement strand
ATAATTTTGATCCAGATTAAATATTTTGAACAACTGGCCCCTGGGACCTCGGATGAAGCTGAGAAGGATTAAACACAGGTTTTCCACATTGTGGTAATCCAACGCCATAATAAGGATATTTTAAATGAAAACGGTAATTGTTACGTCAATATTTTTACCATGGTTTACCGTAACACCGGTAATCCCTAGTCCCAGCATCTTGTCTGTAATAAATACTTCTCATGAATGGCACAGTCCCATCTAGCTTTAAATGCTGTTGTTCAGCCTTTAATTTAAAAAACCTAACTTTGACCCTACTGATTGTAACAGCTTTAGTCCTATTTCTAAATTATTATTATATAATTTTAAATAATATTAATGTTTACATCAAATATTTTGTAGAAGGTTGTTCTTGCTCAGCTCTAATAATTTTTAAGTGAAAATAATGTCTTGGAAAATGTTCAGTCTGGTTTCTGTTTACACCATAGCACAGAAACAGCACTTCTTCCGAACAGCATTTATTGCTGTTTGGTGACGGAGGAAATTGGGCTATTTTACTCTTTCTGGATCTTAGTGCTGCATTTGACACTGTTGATCATGCCATTTTGTTGGATCCCTTTCAGCATAGGGTGGGGGCCCAGGCTGTTGCTCTACAGTGGTTGAATTCTTATTAGCAGCATAAAAATATATAACCTTTTCTGTTGAAATTGGAAATATCTCCTCCTCTTTGGCAGTGATTACACGCGGTGTACCTTATGGGCCGATTTTAGGGCCGATTTTATTCTCTTTGGACATGCTGCCATTGGGCTCCATTCTTCACAAACATAACATATCTTATTGCTGTTATACTGATGACACACAACTGTACCTGCCTCAAAAACAGGTGATTCCAACTCTTTAAAGTCCCCTTTTCACTGCCGGAAAGACATTAAGAGCTGGATGGCTAACAACTTTCTCCAACTTGATGATAGTAAGACGGAAGTCATGTTGTTTGGCACCCCAAATTCAGTTGACAAACTATCGAAAAACCTGTGGACTTTAACAGCAAGTGTGCACCCTTTTCCCAGAGGGTTTCATCTTTAACCCAGCATTACAATTTGACAAATAAATTAGTTTTGTTATCAAATGTAGCTTTTTTCATCTGAGGACTATTGCTAAACTAAAACCCTTCCTCTGTCGTAAGGACTTGGAGACTGTTATTCATGCTCTTATTTTGGCTTGTATTCACAACTGCAATTCCTTTTATTCTGGGATTTGCCAATCATCTTTATCACAGCCACAGCTCAGATGAAAACAAAGGGTGATCGTGCCTTCTTTGTTATGGCCCAGAAACTCTGGAACCAACTTTCCATTCATATTAGGTCCTTCTTTACTGCCCAGATCTTTAAGTCTCGTATTAAAACATGTATAATTTAGTTTAGTTTAAGGACATTTGTATAGAAGTGTGTTGTTTGTATGTTGTTCATTGTGTCTATATTTCTATTGTCTTCTTTTGTTTGTATAACGTTATTTTACTTTGTACATCACTTTGTTCTCTTTGTTCTTTTTGCATAATTATGTATTTTGTACATTAAAGTATGGTTTTACATTAAAAAATTATAAGATTCCCCAAAGTTTTGTTGCCTTTATTTCGATGAACTATCGTATCACCCTTGCTGTCAATCTCTTTCTGTTAACGCTTAAGAAGTGCCATGCTCAGCTTTTCCAGCAGAGTGGTGGATGTAGGCTATCATTAGTCTACATACTGACTTGACAGGTGCTTTTGTTAAAGGAATTCCCTCAAGTTTATCAACTAGGCTCTCTGAAGTTTCTATTGTAAATGTACCAGTGTTAAGGAGGTGAGTAGAACTGCTGCAGTGACAGCCTCTGTGTACTGTATGTGTGGCAGCGAGAGTGCATGCTGGTGTGTCTGCCTGTATTTGTGCTTGTATGTGCATTGAAATGTCTATTGGGGCCCGCGGGGTGACGGTTCTGCTCTCGGAAAGTAGGTAATTAGCATGCATTATTCAAATGAAAGACGGAGGGAATGAGGGTGGGGACCTGTCCACCTGGTTGTCAGCACCAGAGCCTGTCTCGTTCAGCGCCACTTACTCCGCACATTCTGAACATCAGAGGGTTTCTCTTGTCAATGTATTACCCTCCTTCCAAGCGTGGGGATAATGCACTTTTAGAGGTCCCCATTATGAGGCAAGATATGATCGAAGCAAGCCAAAGTAAAAGACATTCAATCTTCAAAGTGGAACCGAAATACCTCTTATCCCCATTTATATTTACGTCAGATAAAGTCAATTTTATTTGTACAGCACTTTCAGAAAAAAAGGTCTGACAAAGTACTTCACACAACAGCAAAAGGGCAGACAGACATTCACATTAAAGGTCCAATATGTAATATATTTACTGTAATAATTCCAAAAATTACCCCAATGCGTCATCTTTTCTGACAACAAAGCTAATGCCAGTATTTTCACCTTTTGTAATTTCCGTTCTGTGATGGAATTTCTGTTTGTGTTTTGGCCTGTGTGTTGTTATCAACTGCCTCGTTTGACAGCCAGGCCGGGTTGCCAGATATGCCTGTAAAAACATAAAGCCAGCGCGCTTCAGCTTGAATGTTAGTACAGCCATGAAAGCAGCAAACAAACAAACGGGATCACGGAGATAGATTCTACACGACCTAAAGAAAACTGCATGTGCGACCAGAGTCGTAACAAACCCGGGTAAATATTGGAGATGTTTTTGAAAGATTGAGACAGCCTAGAGCCCAAAAGGACGCTGAGTTTCCTCCTAAACAGGTGAGCATTAGCGTCAGGTTAATTTATCACGGCTACTAGGGACGGGCATGTTATGTCATTATGCCATGCTAACCATGCTAACTGCAAACGTTAAGGGAGAACCAGGCAAGCGGGCCACGGCTGTTTACAACGTGCAGCGTGTTCAGCGGCCCGTAGCCAACTGCGGCCCGTAGCCGATAGCAGTGAGTCATTTTAAGCCAAAAGAGGGGGCTGTAAATTGGGAAGAGAGGACTATGTGTTAGCAGTGTGATTAGCGATTGTTGCCGTAATTATAAGCCAATAAAGTGTGTAATTCAGTCGAGTGGAAAAGGACGGCGAGGTAGTGGAATTTTTAGTGGTTTCTACTGTAATTCTAAGGAAGTGTGTCTGTTAGTTTGGAACAGAGCTCCGCGTGAGCACGGGCTTTTATTACTGTCAAGATAACCAGCATCTAATGTTAGCTACTCCGCTGTGCTGTGGAGTAATGTATGTGAGACAAGCGTCTAGCAACATTGTCGTGAATGCTGCTGTCTCAGCCTGGCAACAAACGTGAACTTTGAGTCTGGGGAGGAAGCGGCCGAGGAGACGACTCTCTCCAGTATTTTGAATTAGTACTGCA
>NC_045733.1:25497032-25501548 GCF_008692095.1 Etheostoma spectabile | reverse complement strand
TAAACACTAGCTGTCAGTATTACATATTGCACCTTTAAAACAGAGAGAATACTCAACACATCCTGACATACAGAGCTTGCAGTATGACATTGACTTCCCGTTTAAAGGTGGCAGTATCCTTATAAAGAGACCGGGCTTGCCTGAAATCAAACTGAACTGCATGCAAATAAAAGGATACAATACACAGACACCTGTATTATCTTATCCAATCCAACATTATAGCCCTTCAATAAATCCTACCTTTCTGAGGCTAATATTGCTCTATAGTATTATATGATGCTGTAGTTTGTGGTCTTGCTGGGTTACCATAAATTGTAAGGTGCTCCTGTTATTGTGTCTACTTTCCCTGCACTTCCTCATTGAGGCTTTGTATTGTTGGTTTACGTAAAACTCCACGGCAGAAGAAATGCAGGAAGGAGACACAAGGCAGCAGAAGCCAATTGTGATATTTTAGACCACTTATGGACTCATGCAATGTGATCTGGTGTGTGAAGAACTCTTCTTGTTCAGCCAGTAGGCCTCTGCAAATACATCTGTAGCTCCACAAACTTGTCTCTTTGTTAGTGCGACTGAGCTAAATTATGTTTCTGCAGCAAGTTCACTGGCAGCTAAAGTAGCAAAAATACTACATTGCGCCTTTTGAGAACAAAACTATACAATATGTAAAGCTTTTCATATCTGCACACACCTAAAACATTGTTTTAAACACATACACTCTCACATGCACACACACACACACACACACACACACACACAGCATTCTGAGACTTTTGGCAAGGTTTTCAACATATTACACTGACCACCCGTTGCGCCTATCTCACCACAGCCACTACTGGATTATCATTTCCATATTTAAGCCACAGACGAGTCATTAGCACCTTGCCTTATCTCCCACCCGTTCTCCCTCCCCACCATGACACCCCTTCCAGGAGTGGCCTCTGTTTACTTAATTGATCAATTAGCTGCTTGAGGAAGCTCCCTTTCCTCCACACATCCCATTTAGCCAACACGTCAGTTTAATTGTGTTGCTATCTCCTCTCCCAAATTATTTACCTACTCACCCACGCCGCAAAGCTCCCATTGTCCCCAGGTGACTGCTGGTCTGACTGGAATGGTAATATGCTGCCTGGATCATAATTGGACATTTTTACTGGAAAATAATTTTGAAGCCAAGGAAAATATCTAACCAGTAATCAGTAGTAACCTACACTCTTCATGATTCTCTTTACGAACTGACAACTTTCACCTGTCATCTGCTGTTTGTCATACAATAATAGAGCAACAGTCACTGTTTCCTTATGGTTCACCACAGTACTGACATCGAATTAAAAGAGAGAGTCCTGGACATGGACAGAGAAGGAACCAAAGTCAAAAAAATATTTCCAATTGAAAACTGCAGAAACAAAACAATGCAAGGGAAAGCGATTTAGTGTCTTTGTCTAGTCTTTGTAAAATGTTATTTTCCCCATAACTATGGGTCTGCTGGCCTGAGGTCCTTGTCCAGTTGGTTGACTGGGCATGAAATCAGACTGGCATAACCCTCCTCTCCCATAGTGGATTTACACAATTTACATACAACAGTCTTTTGATTATTCTGGACCACCAACTAATCCTTTGTTCCCACGAGGGCTGTACTTTGTCCACTCTGTCTGTTACAGACTCTTACTGCCCTCGAGTGGTCAAAGGCCATATTACATCCTGGAATAGGAAATGGGTGTTCAGTAGAGTGTAATTGTTGGTGCCGATTCACACATATGTTAGAAAACAGTCCTTTGTTGTCTGCCTGCTATGATTGCACCCAATAATGAAGGGGATTTTAAAGCATTCAAATAATTTCTAAAAGGCGAAAATAGCCTTTTCTGAAATTGTGTTCAGGAATCCACAACTATTTGGAACTAAATTACACGCTATTACATTATCCTGCCTACAGTACATTGAAAAACTCATCAAGTTTATGTAAATGTAGGATAGTTTTTATTGTAAATACGTTTGCATGTTACATATTGTCTTTATAATGAGCTCATTAACCTGCGCCCTATGTAACTTCCCTTTTTAATAATTACATTATTTGTTTGTTATATTTTCAAAAAGGTTCTGTACTTTATATGTTTTTATTTTGATTATTGGCAGATAATATTTTATTCTATACTCTTCAGAGGCCACAAGGTGGTGGTAAATCACTGAGACTGATTTTCCTTCTGCGCAAATCAGACATGTGGCTTCTGAAATGCTGGGCCAAATTTTTACAACAATAAATACTGATTTTACTTATTTATTTTATTGACATAAAGTATTTTCTTGCTGTGTTGCATCCTATTTTGAATGTTGTCATGGATTGCTTCATCTTCTCAACTTGTTCAACAGATTGGAATGCGAGCGTACTCTTTGCTTCAGAAATGAAAAATAAACACTTTCATTAACATTTTAATTTTTACAAAAGCCTTCTTCCAACCAGGCTTGGAATTATTTAAATTTAAAAAGAAAATTGGTTTTGTTTAATGATGTTCACTCAATGAAAGATACACGTTGCTTGTTTTTTTTATGTAATGAACAAGTGACAAACCATTATATATTTATACTACAAACATGGCAAAACAAGTTAAAAGATAACCCTCTGTAGCCAGAATCTGAAGCAGTACAATAAGTTTATTCTTTATAAACCACGGGCGTCTTAGTGGAGACGTTAGTGTAAGGTGCAGGGTGGTTTACAACAACATATAGAAGCACATATTATGTAGTGGTATATTTACGCCTGCATGGAAGTAGTAGGCGTATAACTAAAGTCTTTATGTAAAATATTATGGCTCACACAAACAATAGATTATATGTCACACTATGAGATCTTTAATTTCCTAACAAATCTTGTTTTATTGTACGATTGTGTTTAAGTAAAACAGTATCACTCCATAGATGAATGACTACAGTTTCACCCTGTAAACTTGCATACTTTACTATAGACAGTAAAGCCTGCTATGATGCAATACAGTATGATATAATATATTAGTTGTTGCTATATTGTTCCATGCTATATTAAATTTGTATGATTATAAAGTATAAAATATATAAAGATTATAAAGTATAAAAGATTATATAGAATAGTTTGATACAGTAGTATATTCTAGTAAAATGTGACATTATAATGCAAATAAGTTACCGTAATAGGTTAAAGAATAAAACATTTCAAAATGAAAGACTTAAAACAAATAATAAAGTGTAAAAATTAAAAATGTTTGGGATAATATGGTGGAAAAATCATTTGAACTATTTACTTGAGCAATGTGTGATATTACAAATATAGTATGATATAGCATGAAATAGTGTAGTGTTTATAATAGCACAGTAGTCCCAGTAGTCTAGTCCAAGATAGTTGTAAAATGATCTTTTTTCACTTTATTGTGTGTGTGTGTGTGTACTGCATTTTTCTAGCCATAGCTAATTAAATTTTCTCTTGGACAGTAATGACTATAGCTAACTATAGTTAAATCAGTTGTGCGTGTGTGTGTGTGCACTACATGTGTGCATCAGTACTCAGTTAAACACTGGTGTGCTAATGGTAGGGACCTCTGTCAGATTCAGGCCTTCATCACAAGCATCCAGTCATCAGGGTACAAGCTAGATCTGCCCATTAACACGGAGGCTGGAGGATGCAGGCTATCTACACCAGAAGAGAGAGGTCGAGAGAGAGAGCCTGACACAGAGCAGGTCGCTCACCCCCAGCATGCACACCGGCTTGCACTTTCCAAGGACATTACGGCTCCATTCCACCCGCTCTCCGGTGGCAGGCTATCATTAGTGTGCTTGCGAGAGCCCAGAGAGGTGATAGCAGGGGAATTGTGGGCTTTCATATCCACAAGCTGGTCCATAGGATGCCAGGCAGAGCGTGGTAATTTAGCTCAGAGTTGATGGAAAATAGTGGGTTAGTTTAATGACAAGTTTGTGTGGCCATGTAAAAGCACTCATCAGAGAGTGGGCGATAGAGAGAATGGGTGAGAAGCACCAAAATGAAGAGAGAGAAGGGACTGTGTCAGTGTGTTTTTGAGTGTGCGTCCCCTTTTCCTTATTAATGCTCTGTTTACCTATTTTATTAGGGTGCCAGTTTACATGCAAAATCCATACATAGTTACCTTGAAATAAATCCAGTATTAATGTTGATTAAGCTACAAAATGAGTCATGATGTGATGGTGAAATATGGTTTATGGCCAGCTAAGCTCTTTTGGATTACAATTTGTATTGCAATAAATATCAAATGAACAATGTTAGTGGTTAGTACACTTCATACCCATTTACCCTCAGTATCCCATAGAAAGCACTTCAAATCATAAAAACAGGTTTCTTTGCTAATCTGTCGACTAATCTTTACTAATCTATATCAAGATAAAGTATAAAGCTCACAAACAAAAGCGTAAATGGATAAAGTCACCTTTTATAAATGTCAGTGTGCCCTGTCTTGATGCATTGTTTATTCATGCATCTAATTCACTTTGAATTTCATCCCTTAAAAAAAAAAAAAAAAAA
>NC_045733.1:25495254-25497022 GCF_008692095.1 Etheostoma spectabile | reverse complement strand
CCTCCATCTCTGTTTCCCTTGGCAACAGGTTATAATCCATAGTTACGAGGAGCGGTTGCTAGGTGCGTTGCCGAGATACAGACCCTTTTCCCCACTGGCGCTACGTAGGAGGCCACCGGGTCCTTGATGATGGCAGAGAGATGAGGGACGGGTGAAAGGATGACAAGAGACAGGACAATGAGGATAGGAAATAGACGCACACACCTGACAGACGCTGTACGAGCAGAGGCACAAAGAGAGCGCAGAAAAAAGGCTGAAAATGAGAGCAGAGAATGAAAAATAAAACACAAAAAGGATAGTATAACAGTCTAAGTGGGCAATCTGCACACCTCTATTTGCCACAGGTGCGTGTGTGTGCGCGCGTGATTTTGTGTGTGTGTGTGTGTGTGCGTGTGCGCCTGTGCGTGTGTTTGTTGGATGTGAAAGACAGAGTGACAGTGGAAAACAGAGGGAGATGGAGATTCTCCTTTGACTCCTTGAAAAGCCTGCCATTATGTTGAAAAAAAAAGTGCACTGATGACTTAAATCGCTGAATCCTTTGTGTACAGGCTTTCCCCCCCTGGTGAGTGGGGGAAAAAGTGAACAAAAAACGAGAGGGAAGCTGTGAGTATAGGTAGCATTTCAAAGTTAGGTGTCTTCTGTTGGCCATATATGTACATTTCTCAAAAGAATGCAGTTTTTGAACGTGTTGGATCTGTTAGACGTTTTCACATATTCCCACAGATGTTGCTCACAGAGACAGCAACAGCTCTCTGTTTATTAGTGCTCTTGGCCATATAACCACCTGAGTTACACAAGCTGTCATTTTTTTTCTAAAGGCTGATCCGATTAGTATGGCGATGATAGAAACCCATGGGAGTGCTTACTCCTCACGAGTTTTCTTGTTGGAAGCTAGAAAGAGTGTTTCTTTGCAGGAGCCATCTGCCGCTCCCAGCGACGAATATCCCCGGCCTGTCCCCCAGGGGGCAGTAGCACCGTGCACACGACCACTCGGCACACTTCACTCTGCCCCAGGATCAAAGGCACAGTGCTTTTGCAAGCTAAAAACCAGCCACCATCGCCCTCTCGTCCGTCTAAGTTTTCAGCAGTTTTATATATATAACAAGGATATTAGCATGATGTCATAGAATAAGAAGCCAACCTCAAAAGCAAAGCCCCGAGCCTGCTTTGATTAGGTAGTGCAACTCTGCCGTGCCCATCTCTTCTGACAGTGTTATAAGGAAGATAATTCTCACAAGCAAATAAACAGTGTGTAACACCCCTGTGAATTTTCCTTTTAGGTTGGGTTATTGTGAGTGTATTTCACTGATATTGTGTCATCTGGTGAGGGAGCAAATATCCGTGTTAGTTAGCGATGAGACTTTTGGTCTCCTTGAGAGGGGAACTGAGAGGGTCCATGAGCAAATCTTTACATTCAGATCATTCAAATCATCAGTCACTGACCGCAGCAGTTACAATGTAAATACAAGTAACTGTACAATGTAACTTTGTAGTTCATAAACACCTCATTTTGTCGGTTGGTTATAGAATTTATTTGCATGTTCTAGAACCTTTATGTCTGTTTTACTTAATTTCTCCCTGGTCATTCAATAATCATAACGCTTGGAAGAAGTACAGAACAAGGTCCACAATTTGTTATTATTAATACAAGTTAATAACTTGTAAATCTCAATCGTTGGCTGCCTCGTGGGATTGCTTTGATGTCTTAATATACCCAAACAAAATCCAAACAAA
The DNA here is from genome assembly GCF_008692095.1 of Etheostoma spectabile. NCBI lineage: Eukaryota > Metazoa > Chordata > Actinopteri > Perciformes > Percidae > Etheostoma > Etheostoma spectabile. Next base: position 25,495,288 of record NC_045733.1, on the reverse strand, counting down.
AGGAAAGAAATTAAACAAAGAGAACTTAATTAAT
>NC_045733.1:25494993-25495244 GCF_008692095.1 Etheostoma spectabile | reverse complement strand
TTTGTGATTTGCTCTTTCTCACTTAAAAGAATCAAATTAGGAAAATCTGCAAAAGTACAAGTATGGCAGAGACTGCTGTACAGTAGTACAGCAGTCTCTGCCATACTTGTACTTTTGCAGATGTACTTGTTGGTATACTGTGTGTCTTTATATTAGTGTGTAAAAATGCAGTGAGGCAATGTGAATAGCTTTGGCTGGGTAGATGGACCTCTGGCTCAGTATCTGTCCTTCAGCTCAGCAACCTCTTCATA
>NC_045733.1:25431305-25494983 GCF_008692095.1 Etheostoma spectabile | reverse complement strand
TTTGCTTTGAGGAGAGACCCCTGTTGGTTGATTGGAATGACTTTCCTAATTGGATTCAAATCCTAATTGAAACGTAATAAAAATGCATCAGTAGATGTGGCGCCAACAATTACCTCATGCAAATCTCTTGATGAATTGACGTGAGGGGTGTAATTGCAGCTGTTAAAAAAATGCATTGATTTCTCCTGGAATATCATCAATTCAAATCAGTTCACACTCACGCTTCAACCTGCGTGCGGAAAGCATTTGTCAACGCTCAGTGTCCCCGTTCGGATGTATACAGAAAAAATGAAAACATCTGCACTCTGTCATGTGGGTATGTCAGAATGATTGTGCTCGTGCGAGACTTTGTAACAAATGCGCTGCATCTATGCATATGCAATAAAGTATTGTCAACACTTGGAGTAGGGAAACAAAAAGGAAACATTTCTTTGTTCTTTGCTTTTGTTTACACTCAGTGTGCAGGTTAAGGAACCCCCCCACACACCACACACACACACACACACACACACACACACACACACACACACACAATTGAATACAGTTGGAGAAAAAAATAAATGAAATCAGATCCACACAGAAAGGAACTATGAAGGCTTTGATTCTTCCCTTCACCAAGTGTTCTGAACATCATCTGTCTGTCTGTTGACTGGGGGTGGCAGTCTAGAGAGAAAGGGTTAAAGCATCTTCTGAGTTATTGCCTAGCGCAGTAGTCATAGCAACAGGTTAATAAGTAGCTTCTCTAATCTTCCTCTGTTGCTGCACAGGTTGCTAAGATACAAATAACGTTGTGGACACAGTGGACTGAACTACAAACATCTTTTGATAAGAATGAACTTTAAACATTTAAAAGTGTGGGAGGCAAAGAGCCCTGTATGCACTAACGAATGTAAAAGGGGAAAAAAAACTGCAGCATTACACCTACAACCACAGGGATTGCATCTTCCAACATTTGACCTACCCAGGCCGAAAAGTAACAAAGCAAAACAAAATTGAACACTTGCTAAATCCAGCTACCTCATACCTCAGAGGCTAGTGGTTGGCTCATGTCTAAAGGTAAACCGGCCAATCAGCTTTGGAACAGAGTGGCTGTTCCTAGATGCGTGTGCGAAACCAAGGGCAAATTAAAGCATTGCCTTCGAGTTGCATCATTCTCCCCTCACAGCTCTATTAGTAGGCTAGCCACAATGTGTCTTTACGGGAGCTACTCTCAGAGCAGAATTAGGCACACTTCCCTGCAGTGATATGTCTTTTTACCACACTGGCACCATGTGTGCCAGTTCTTATAGGAGAAAACCGCAGTCGAGTTACTGGGAGAAACACATGCCTGGATGGACGCCTCTGTTCCTCGCAAAGTGGCGTAATAGCAAAGCAGCAGTTAGATTTTGAACTTTTAATGGGATTCTGGCTTGATGAATTTCTCAGACCTAAAGATAAATGAAGATGTGAATCAGGAATGACAAACTGCATACTGATTTGAAAAGATGAAAAATAGGTGGTGTCCTCACCTTTCTGGTATTGTCTCTATAACTTCTTATTTTTTGTCCTCTACTGGTGTCTCCTTCTCCCCCCATCGGGTAATAGAGGCTGCAAAGTGCATTGATTCAGAAAGACGGACCATCCACACTGACACAACAAACATACTAACAAACGGACAGCTTGACTGGAGGAAGCTGTGAGGCCACAGTAGGGAGCACTGAAGTCCTTTTTGATGATAATGCTTGATCCCTCTGTTCTCGCTGTCACTGGGCCTAATGCTTTTCACTTTAGTTCTACGGCCACTCACTCAAGTGCCCGTGCACGTGTGAGCTCACACACACGCACACACTCGCACAATATCCGAGGTGGCAGGATTGTGCGCGTGCTTGTAAGTAGTTATTACAAACTGATGGAACATATGATATGATAGTCCAATAAAACATTGCGTGTGAGTGTATCATGTTTCAGAAATTAGTATCTATTCATGTGTGGTAATTTGGTCGCTTTGGCAGCAATAATTGTGTATTTGTGTGATTAAGACAGCAATCAGAAAGTAATGACACTTAACTGTGATTTATGAGAATGGATGAAATTTCACAGCTGAAAGGTGGCAGGTTAAACAACATTGACCCGCCAAATACCAAGAGAGATTTAAACAAAGGCCAGAGCTATTACATCAGCTAAACAAGGGGGCTGGAGAGGAGAGTGGGATGTGTGTGTCACGGAGCTTTGGACAGCATGAGGTGTCTGAAGGTCATATGTACAGAGGCGATGATGAGGTTACTGTACTTACTTAAGGAGAGAAAACTAAGAAATTGCTCTTGGTTTATTAAACAGATCCACTGGATTTTTAACTGATTTTTGACGACGCAAGGAGGAAATGTAATCACCACACTAGCTGCGTGGCTTTACCCACAACAGTATTATTCAGTGTACATCTACAGAAGAAAAGCAGCACTCTGCCCAATACCGATTAAAGGCTTTTTCCTCCCACCGGGCTCCACGCTGGTTTGGGTTCATTCAATCTCAGCCTTGATTACTCGATTGGACTTATTGATTGAAGGGGAACTTTAATGACCTATTATCTCAAGTGTTAATCAGGTGTCGGCAGACAGCTCTCTGTGGGACTGGGCAGGGCGGAGGGCCAGAATGGACAGAACTGGCTGGACTCCTGCCGCTCGCATGAGTCAAGGGGTTGAGCAGCACACAGTGCAGACGCGCCGCTCGACAAGTTTCGCTCTGGAGCGCAGTCTGTCCACCGCTGTGTCATCAGCTTTGCTTTGCCCAGGTCGTCAATGACTCAGATGTTTTGGTGCATTTTTGTAACACGCTCATTCTCACTCACTTCATCTTCCCCTGTTGCAGTTTTACCACCCTGTGAATTACCTCGAAATGAGAAGGAAAGGAATTGAGATATAAAAATGGAAACCTATGCGTGCTCTTTGAGGTGTTCTCATTTCATTTGGTGTCTACGGAATAAAAGCAGTTGCTAATGTTATGTAACTGTGTTAACCTTGTGGAATATAACTCATTGGAAAGGCCAGTGGTTTTAATAGGAATAAGGCCCACTGCATTAAATTGAGTTTCTCATCGTAGTTTGGAATTAAATCCCTTTCCAAATGTGCATAATGCACTTACACTGGTATATGGGGTCAACCTTTCCCTCACTTTAATTTATTTCTCTAAACTGGCTTCATCAAGAATTAAAATTATATTTTAACTATGGGGCATTTTGAGGAAGTATCAATAAGGAACCTGTCTGTGCTTTGTTTAATATTTGCTTGTTATGTGAGAAAGCGTAGTTTCCTGGTATTTGTCTGCAAATGCAATTGCTGCCATGTGTGATTTTCTTTGTCAGCTTGCTCTTGAAAAATAAAAACGAGTTGTTGTTGCAGTGTTAAAGGGAAGAATGAAATCCTTGTAATTGCAAACCCTTGTCCGTAATATGCAACTGTAATTTCACACGTGACTTAAATGCCTTGTAAGACGTTTCGTCTCTAGTAGTTTTTCTGTTGATATTAGCAGTCACACTTCCTGTGAAAAACCAGTGAGACTGCTACATGTCTAAGTTACACCTGTCTGCATCACCTTCTGTCTCCAAACTAAATCTCCCAGTGTCCCTCCCTGCCCCACATCTCCCACTGCATCCCTCACTTTAATTATCTCCCTTTTCAATCCCAGCATCTTCAAGTCTCATCAATGCTTCTTAATTTCCATCAATACCACTGCAGCCTAAGCTCTCCACACCTGTCCAGTCACCATGGCAACCTCACCTCTGACAGCAAAGAGCTCTGTAAGACATGGCATGCTGTATTCCCCCTGATTAGATATTGATTAAGCTTTTGTAATAAATAATAGGATCAAAGGGATTGTGTAGCTTTGCTTACCCAGGTCTTCTTCACACTTTCATTTAGTTATAAGCTTTTGTTATTTGGGAATCTGCATGTTAAGAGGGATGGGATTGAAATCTGCCAGCCTTTGTTATTGCCAATCAGAGCCTACTTCATATTCTTTATAATCATTTTTAAAAAGAAGTGGAGAAGAGGAGGCACAATGACTCTTCTATGCAAATCTGCAATTTACAGACAATGTTGACAGCACATTCAGGTTTCTGAGTGGCGTAGCTTATGCTTAGTGTTTGTGACATGTTTCCCCTTAAAGAACATGCTAATTGGCCCGTTGGAGTGTGCAGAGGCTTGAGTGTCCCTAATGGATGCATTGATAGATTAATGGGCGATAAAAGTCAAATGCTAAATGCATGGTAAGTGACAAGTGATAAGTCAATATGGTAAATATTTGTATAGGACATAGTTAAGAAGTAGAAAGGCCATTATTCATAATAACCTACATACAAGCCATTCCTTGGCATAATGAGGCATATGGCATGAATTTAAAATCGGATGAAAGAAATGGTCTAGAGTGCATTTCTGTCAATTATATAAATTATAAAATAAGGGTTTCAGCTGCAAAAGTATCAGGGAGACATGATGAAATTGGTTTGCTTTATCATAATTCCATTGAATCTGTATTTTATCTGAAGTAAAATAGCAAATATTATCATCTAATGATAATGATGCATGTGCAGCTGCCAGCTTTAATTGAAGGTACAGTTTGGAAAGATGCTAAACGTCTAACACAGAAATTAGACAATTCAATTTGCAATTTTGTCGTCACCAATGGGTATTACTTTGGCTACCTGTGCAAAGCAGACTAAAACAATTTTTTTTAAAAACACTGCAGGCTTTTTGATGTACTCTGTGTAAAGAGCAGTGTTTGAATTGGCCACATTTGTTGATCTGAATGAAGTTATTCTAAAATTCTAAAGACACATTTGCCTGAGGACACTATAGGATTGAGACAGATATATCTTTTAAACACCAGTTGTGTGCCTGTGTTGTCAACTGCAATATTTGAGCTTCGTAAAAACAAACTCATCCCAATCACAACCGCCAATAAAGTAAATACACACAAGAAGCACTCCAGGCAGACAGAAGGTTGTGTGTTTGTCAAACGTATACTGAAGATTTAGAGGGATACAAGCTCGAGAGAAGTGAGAAAAACGATTTTTCATTTCCCACACAGAGTAGTGGAAAATTGAGGATAAATCCAGGAACTGCAAAGACCCATGTTTGGAACAATCTGACCTTTTTTTCTTACAACTCAAACAAGGATAAAGACAACAACATGTAATAACTTTCCCCTATCCAATCCATACTTCATGATTATCCCTCACTCCAAAACATTGGAAAAATGGAACTGTCAAAAGAGTCTTGCTGTTCCATTTTCTTTCCCTCGGCCCCCCTCCTGGAGACAAACAAACAAACCCCTGTTAGCACATTTCATTAGCTTTAGGGGTTACAGAACAGATTGAGTATCGACAACAGTGGCTGTGGAGGCTTATGGCTCAAAGGCAACAGTAGAGGAAAATCTCAGGGGTAGGAGATGCAATCGAAAGGACCAAAATAATTCAGAAGGACTCACTCGAGGAACAATCCAGTTTGTCATGTGGAATCATGGAGTGTCTGCAGTACAATGAGAAAGGGTCCCTGGAGACTCGGCACGGGAGTCAACATGTGAATAGCCAAGAGTTAGTGCCCCAACTGGCCACTCTTTGCCTTTTTATCACCTACAAATTTAGCAACCATAAATCTGTTTCCACACCAATGCTACTACAGTGACGCACCCAAGAGGCCCATACACTAGAAATGATGTTTGGTGTCTTGGGATGATTTGATCATTGATGTTCCCTGGGGTATCATACTCTGCTCTGGGAACAATTAGTGTCAGGGAGTGTTGATGTTTTCCCCCTCTGGTGATGGACAGTTGTGGCTGCCGAACATTGTTGAATCATGTTGATTTGCAGAGAAACAAGTTAAATTATCTCACGCACTGTGCACAGGGGTTAGTTGGGAGATACAATCTTGTAATAGGTTATGAGGCGGTAACTGGTCTGGTGACTGCTGAACCCCTCTGAGGGTTAACGAGGGTGGAGGAGACTCAGGGCTGTAAAAAGGACACTGAACATAGGCTTCAATGTGACCCGACCCGTCCTTATCGTAACGTCGCTGTCGATAAAAGGCAGCATGAGGAAAACCTCTGGTTAATCGATTGACCTCCTGCTTCATATTCACTGACAATAACCAGCAGCACCCATTGCACCTGATTTTGTTTCCACTGCAACACCTCCACGAGACAAGAGCTGAATATCCATTTCCCTTTAATCAATTCACAATTTATTCCCCTCCCTCCTCCAATCTCCCTTTCATTTATTATGCATTATTCGCCCTTTTTAAACGATTTTTCTACAAACCGTCTCATCTAATTTGGTATTCGGATATGGTTAGCGCTGTTAGCTCAATTAATACAATGACATGTCCTAAATACATTCTCCCCACAATCCAAGGGACAAGAGGATACCGAACGCTTCACATCTTCGCAAACAGGGTCATGCATGCACGCGATGATAGATCCAAACCTTTAGGAATTATTTAATCAAGCTAAGTGAATAGATAAAAAGGAAGGACAAAGCAGACTCAATCTTCTACAGGACTGTGCTTTATTTTAGTCTAAGCAGAATATAATGAACTAGAGAACTACAGAGTTCAGGAGCACTATGGGATCTATCACCCCGAATCAGGGAAACGGACCCGAGCCAACGCTATTTCAAATTACATCTCCGTTTCAGACAAAAAACAAAACAGTTTGTTCAAGTCAAATAATAAAAGAAAAGAGTATTTCATTTCTTGTGAATATAAATACCCAAATATGTTATGATTAAGAATGTTGCATGAGAACAAATGAAGAGATAGAGAAGCTGGGAATGTAATGATTCATGACACCAAGATCAATGGTGCAAAACCACCTATGACTAAATGTGAATTCTTTAAAGGCTCTCATTGAATGCTTGATTGGAGCAAACTGCTCAGTTAGCTGAGTTTGTTTACATTTTGGTCCTTGTAACCAATGGAAATGGAGGTGGATGACCACATCCTTTTTTTGTGTCAGAATGGGCTTGAGGCAAAACTGACTCTGGCAAAGGGTTTGTCTTTACAACAGATCTTTTTTTTTTTTCTTCTTCTTTTTTTTTTAACCTTTTTGAAGATAGAACATTTGGCATCCCCAGAATACAGTGTATCTGACCTCGCTCACAGGTAGTACTGTCAGAGAGAATAGGCTGGGTTTAAGGCATAATTCTCTCCTCACATTAACAGGTCAGCCTTACTTCAGTAAAGCAATGGGGCACTATCTACTGTTGGTACAAAATCTTCAATGAATGGAGTCACATTGGATAAGAAAATGTGGAAGAAACGTCCCATAGGTAAGAGCAGAGAAGATGAAAATCAGAAATGGTTACCACCAACCCTTCAATAAAAACAAAACAAAAAAGAAACAACACAATTACACTGTGACAGGGATAGACAAGAGGAAGAACATTCCAGGAAACCATTATTGGCTTTGAAGATAATGAGATATGACAGCATCGGTCTCAAAACCAATCTGACTGCAAAGTTTGATATTTTTTGTCTTTTTTGTTTTTTATTTTCTCAAAACAACAAAAGGCCTCAAATGAGATTCTTTTTGAACATGCAATGCTGATTCATTCAAACTCAGTTGTGCAATGGACTTTTTCTGAATCCACATGGCCAGTACCATCAATCATCCTTTTACAGTGCAGTTTGTTCAATTCTTGTATTGATTTAGGAGCTTTTAGGGAGCAAAGAAATCTCTTTGAACTTGCCCATCCACAAGGAATTTCATACAGGGATTGTGTGGCCAAAAACAAAAAATACAGACAAAAGAGAAATGAGCAACGGATATATCTGAATACACCTCATGACAATGGGTCTATCCCAGCTTCAGTAAATAATAACAAAACAAAAGAGCAAAAATAAAGAATCATTCACCAACATGAGTATAAAATCCCATTTTTGAACATCAGTGCTTCACTATACAAGAAATAACATAATTTCATCTTCTGTTTTGGATAAATTATTTCATAGGTTCCTTCTCTTAGTTTCACTGAAATATATTAACTATTCTTTAAATTTTTTTTTTTTTTTTAAACGTTTGAACATGATCTATTGTACGGCCTATAAAGAAGGTTCAACAGAATTGAAAAATAAGCTTTATTGTATGTACAGGAGTTATGCAGCTGTGTGGTCAGGAGAGCTGTGGCAGATTGGGTCGAGCCGGCAGGGGGTTCTGCTAGGGTTGACAATAAGCTCTCTTGTTTGTCCCCTTCCTCCAATCTCAGCCTAACCACCTACGTGTGGGTTCCACCACGTGTATTAAATGTTGGATTTCAAAAGTTATATATGTACATGTTGAACAAATTGTTACCTGGAGTTTCATTTTGTGAAACTAATTTCCTTGAATGTTGTAAAGCCCAAACTCAGTGTCGTGGTGGCTGATGCTTTTTTGTCGCACTGTGAAGCGGTAAGCATGCGGATAGACGAACTCTACTGTCACTGCCGTATCTGTTCATCAGCCCCAATTGGACTAATCCAATTACCGCACAGGCGATCTTTCTTCTGTCAGAAAAAAAAAAAAAATCATGACATGTCGGTGTACACAGAATCTTAATTATCGGATCACTCTGGGACTGTGCCTTAGGTTTGACACTAAGTCAAATACTGTCTAAGCCTTGGTCCGGTGCTTAGGGTTGTAGGATGCATGTTCAGAGCCCAATCTTTAGGGGCTTAAAATAACTAAATCTCTCCTAGATCCCTTCACTACTGTGGATACATTTTATAGTGACATCATTGTCCCACAGAGTTGGGCTTCTCAGCACAAGCTGCTATACAACTGTTTTCTGTTTTGTGTTTTATAGGCTATTTACATTAAGGAATAAAAAAAAGTCTTTGTCTTCATTACTTTCAGCCGTGTTGTTAAATATAATCGCATACCTCCAGCGATTAACTGCGTTTGTGGGTGGAAGATGGCATCTTTTTTTGTTTGTTTGTTAGTTTGTTTGTTACTTGTTGGAATTGGATGGTGATACTATGAATCCAAAGCACAATTTAGGTGGCTCATCAGCCCTTCTGCTGGCTCAGCATCCCCACAGTGGGACGCGTTTTTACAGCACTGACCTCATATTTGGGATTGTGCTCGACCTCCCTCCGGATAGGGTAAGGCAAGGCTCTGAACCTCTCCACTAATCATGATATCATAGCGCCTGATGCCCTGAGTATCGGGAGTGATTTTGTGGAGTTTCAGTTTAGCACACAGCACCCCCACCACCCAATGCTGGTTTCCACCTCCACCTTTTTCCATACAAAATCCCATCTCCACAGCAAAACCCTCTCTGTGCTAAAGTGAGATGACGGAAAAGCTCTTTTCCAAAGCAGCTATTAAATGAGAGGCATTAATTTCTTCCCTTCTGTCCAACAGGTTCCTTTAATTATCTCTCCAGTTTCAGTCAATTACATTTCACTTCCTTTCCTTGAAAATCACTGCTATTTTAGGGTGAGTGTTATGCACCCAGGGGGTTGGAGACTTGTAGACATGCTCTAGCAGTTTGCTGCTCAGCCCGCCATTGGCTGGGGCCCGCTAAGGATACATGCTCCTCTAGAGGACTGACCTCATGAGCAGTGGTTGTGGCAGCTGAGGAAATAGATATTCTATGTATATACCTCCAATTTCTCATTTAATGATACAAGGTCAGATTGGGTGTATGCATCAGTGGCAGAGAAGCCAGTGATCTGAATACTCACTGCAAGAGAACTGGCTAAACTTGTGCTCCAAACTACTTGTTGTGAGATGTTACATGAACGCAGCATGGACGCAGAGAAGAGAAGCCATACGCTTTTGAGGGTGTGGACATAATGTCTGACATTGCTTTGTAAGTTTATCTTTGAATACTAAATGTTATACTCTTACAATTAATTTGATTCATACTAATTCATTTAGGCTGTGTTGCCACATTACATTTTCTTTTTGTAAATTAGAGGACAAAAATGAAATTTTGGCAACAGCTTGGTGAATGCCTGCTGGGTTGGCATTTGTCACTGCTCTTAGAGCTGAAACATGGCGTGGACTAAAGACCAGACTGAGGCAGGGTAGGGTGAGGCTGTTGTCCATAAATTGGGGAATGGAAAGGTCTAAAAACAATATTGTCTTGTTTTGGAGCTTCATATCTAATTCCGTTATCAATGCGTGCCATTTCATTAACATCCTCCCTGGGGTGTACAGTTATTACCTCCCTTGTTAAAAGGGTTGAAGTGCTGATTTCACAATGCCTAATTTAGCCCTGGCATAGCAGAGATGCTACATGAACACTGCACCGTTAGCCAAGCAGACAGCAGGATACTAGGCTAGGCTGCGTTTTGGCTCATTGGGGATTCAACCTGCCATTAGCAGTAAGGACTAGTACAGCATCTGATACAAGACAAGGTTCATGTTCAGCCTGAAAGAGCCTCACTCGCAGAATGTATTCTAAAGATGGCCGAGACAAGCACAGGAAATTTCATTGCTCATGGAACATTAGATTTCCCATCGATTAGTTCAGCTTCACATGAATAATGAGCACAAACGGTTTGCAGAACATGGCTTTGTTTTGACCTACTTCACGGCACTACAATTTGTGTAGCTTCCTGCATTTCCACCTAAGTCTGACAAGGACTGAGGGAGGAGGGCTGGGTTTTACCCTACTTTTATTTTCAAATAGCTGTCACTTTAACAGCATCATTTTAGAATCTGAAAAACTACTGTTCTTCACAAATATTTTTTCAGCCCTGAACAATTCTGTGCTTTGCTGGTGTCCCAGCAGGGATACAAGCAAGAGAGAGAAAGTGTAGCGCAAGTTATTTTGTAAAAAACAAAAAATGGTGGTGTCTGAAGAGCTACAATTACATGCTGAAAAAAGAAGCACGCAACACAGGGCTCACTGCAGCTGCTTCCAAAGAATTGAGGATTTCCAGCAACATGGTTGGTTTTGAAACCAATTTATAAGCATTCATTTCATCCTCAGGTCTCTTTTAAGTTCTGGTAATCTACTTGGTATTGTTACTACCTTGCTATGATACGGAAGTTTTTGTCCCACGTCCTCCTTCGCCTCTTTGGGTAAATTCAACAGTATTATTGGTGCCAGGTCAGCTGTTAGCAGCCTTGCCAGGGAGTACGCACAAACATAATTCTCTCTAATCTTCCTGCTGTCATCCATGTGCATGCAGGGGACCATCTCTCCGTCATTTGGTCCAAGTGATTATCCCGGTGATTTTTCACTTGGTTGCTGCTAATGTATAGAGGCTGGTGATTACAGTGTGATTAGAGAGAAAGGTGAAATAGCATGTCTAATACGGTGCAAGAGATAATTGAAGGGTAGTGAGCACAGACATTAGCCAGGTTCGAAAATGCTGTTCCAAGGGGAGAGCGGCTGAACAGTTGGGCTGAGGTTTGAAAAGGGATGGCTGCTCTTAGGACAGGAGATAGAGAGGGTGTAGATGGCACGCTGATATCAAATCAAGACCTTCTGCTTATGCAAATGACAAAGAACAGTAGTGCATTGTAGGGCTGGGCAATATATCAGTAGTATATCGATATTGTGATACAAGATTAGATATGGTAGAAGTGTTGTCTTTTCCTGTTTTTAAAGGCTGCATTACAGTTATGTCATTTTCTGAATTTACCAGACTATTCTAGCTGTTTTATTATTTGCCTTTACCCACTTAGTCATTATATCCACATTACTGATGAGTATTTGTCAAAAATCTCATTGTGAAAATATTTTTGTGAAAGCACCAACGTTCAACCTTAAAGTATCGATATCGAGGTCTTTCGTCCAAAATATTGTGATATTTGATTTTCTCCATATCGCCCAGCTCTAATGCATTGAAGAATCTGCTGGCACATTCACCCAGTGAGAATTGGTCTTGTCTGCGTTTCTCTCTAAAAGAAAAAGCTGGAGAAAGAGGGAGGGAACGGCAAGGAGGAGAGTCTCTGTAGCAAAGAGGAACTGGTGGGACTGGAGCCCATGGTACCAGTCATGATTGAACCCTTTAATCCTGTTCTTTAAAAGCATATAGCATACAGCACAGATAATATTTGTCACCAGGAGCTTTATCAAATTCAGATTTTCTTGATTAAGTCATTAGGCATCATCCATAAAGCAACAGTTTGAAGGATCTCTATGTCATGTTTGGTTATTGACTTCCTCTCTTTACTTCCCTCTCTCCTTCTTGCCCAGCCATGCCTCTTGCTGCCAGCTGCCGGCGCTCAAGGGGCTGGTGTATGGATATGAGCTGGTGTTTAACAGAGAAAATTGGGAAGTGTTTAGAGTGACTAAAACTGTATCGCTCCTCCCTCTAGACTCATTCCAAACATATTGAGAGAGGAGCCTGTATCCAGAGCTCTAAGACAGTCCAAAAAAAAGGCTACAGGACTCTAAATCAAGACGTGACAGTACTGGACTGCTTTACTCTGACCTGCCTGGCGTCAGTGTCAGAGAGGCTACAAGCGAGCTGAATGATGAAGAGTGACTGTTATATCTAATTTAGATATAGTCTGTTTAAGCAGTAGCTTTTCCCCTCCGTAGGCTGTATGTATAATATATGAAGGAGGAGGTCAGGGAACATGTTAATAGTGGAATTTACATTATATTTGACAGAGCTAAATGAGCTCTAAAAGCCTGCACTCCTCTCCCATCAATACTGTAAATCGAGTTTGTCTTCAAAGAAATGTTTGTTTGTATCTGCCGAGAGACAAGAGGCAATTTATCTCAATCTGGAGTTTTGCAGCAGCTCCAGTGGAAACACATTTCCTTGGCATGTCACTTATATAAGTCCTAGTTGTTTACGGGCATACTTTGTTTTTTGACAGAATTCCATAATGCCATAGGGGCCTTTTTCATTTGTATACTGAGTTCATTCTGCTGGCAGTTTCAGTAGCTGTCGCCTTACTCCTCCCATTCTGTTACCATCATGACCGTGCATTTGTCCAGCTCTCTTAGTAGAATCCTCACCCTTTAACAATTTGTGGCTTCATGATTCACACTCCTTGTTGCAATACAAAAGGTCAAGAAAAAAACCAGAAAAAAACAAAAGACACCCCAATGTCCATTTTGCTTGGTCTTTACAGTGGATTGTCGCTTGAACACAAAAGGCTTGTGAGAAGCCTTAAATGTCTGCACCCTGTCCAGCACAGACATGAGTAAGTTCTGTCTTTTTTTTCTCTCTTGTCATTCTTTTTTTCTTCTTCTTCTTCTTCTTCTTCTTCTTCTTCTTCTTCCAGAACAGTCTGTTCATAGCTGTCAGAGAGTGTGGTGACTTATACATCATGATGAGCGAGATATCCAGTGGCTGATACCTTAACATCCAAGAAAAAGAGACTCGTTGCGTACAGGGGCAGATGAAAGTCCCCCCCCACCCCCACCCCCTTTTGCCCCCTTTTCATTACGACTTCAAGTATTTTTTTAAACAACAGCAAAAGTTAGCAAATCTACATTTTTTTCTACTCTACTCTACTATTCTACAACCTGGTGCTAAATCAGCATCCAGAGCAAAAGATTAGCCCCTATACTATGATGCCATGTCTTTTTTGTTTATACATTATTTCCATTTTCTTTTATTCATACTTACAGTAGGCCACTGGATATTGATTTTAATGATTTTTTTGACTACGAGTAAATTGTAATACTTGCAGCTACAAGGTATGAGTTTTTAAATATATATTTATATATTTATATATTTATATTCTTTTAAAAAGCGTTTAGTCCTTTGGTCCCTATTTCCTAAGGAATGATGCATGTAAATTATCCTGGATTCTCCTCTTCTCTCTTCTTCTTTTCGTTTTTCTTCTTTGATCCAGAGCTTGCCCTGTCACAGAGCACAACACCTGTGTAGGCACAAAAACCAAAATGGCAGCAGGCTGGTGTGTGTGTTTGTGTGTGTATGTGTGTGTATGTGTGTGTACGTGCGTGTGCACGCATGTGTTTGCGTCAGTACTTGAGTTGGCATTTGCAAGTATTTATACATGTACAAAGTAGTTTTTTTTTTTTTCATTTTTCATTTTTTTAAGTGTGGCATCTAAATGTGTATGTTTGGTTTGTTATCTGTGTTTATGTGTGTTTATCTATATCCTGTGTCAGTATGCATGCTTTGAGCATAATGAGTTTCTATAAAGGTTTTTTTGTTTGTTTTTCCCATCATGTCTAAAAAACAGCAGCAAAAAGTTGGTCTCTGCAAAAAATCTTCTTTCACAGACGCCAAAGCAAAACGGAAAAAAGAGGCATTTGCGAAGACAAAAAACAAAACAAACAAAAAAAAACAACTCTGGGATCCCTCTCTCAGTCACCCAATCTTTCAGCGGGTTTCCAGCAGGATCAAGGGACCACGCTTCCTTCATGATATGTAGCAGAGCAAGAAGTCTTTGTACTTTTACTGCACTTGTGGAAATAAGGTGTTGTGGCCCTTCATCCTGTGACACAGAGAGAGAGAGAGAGAGAGAGAGAGAGAGAGAGAGAGATGGGGGAGAATAAGGAGAGTGGATTCAGTAAGGCTGTGGTAACATGCTCAGGGTTGCTGGCTCCTGGTTATCACACAGACTGACAGGCACAGCCAACAGCATGAGAAACAGACGGGGAGGAGAAAAAAATAGAGGAGTGTGTCAATCACAACCAGAAATAAGTGGGCTAGAGGTGGGGTGGGAGATTTGTGTTTTAACCATATGCAACCGACATCTACACTGTGACAGCACTAATCCAAGGAAGGCCTAATTTGAACTGACTACATCTCCCGGCTTGAAAGGAAATACTGCTGAATGTTGCCTGAGATGTCGCTGTCAGTCAATGTATTGTTAATTCATTACAAACTACCAAAAGAACAAGAAGGAAACAAAGAAAAGAATGTTGAAATTGTGTAATCCTTGTGACAGAAAAAAAACGGATGGTTGTCCAATGTGAAAAAAACTACATATTTCAAGAAATTGCGACGGATTAGGTTCCAATGAAAAAAAACCAACGTAGCGTCTCCCCTGCGTTTGTGTTGACTTAAAACACTGCACTGTCACTAAATATGTTCATGCTGCCAAGCTTTGGATATAAAATGTCTAGTTTGAAGCCTATCACCCCTAATGTGGTGTGAGCTACAATGTGGGTGAAGAAAGGCTACGAAATCACAGCAAATCACTCTCTGGGTGCGAACATGAAAGGGACTGACTTTGGGACAGGAACACGTGTACCAAGACGCTCTGTGTTCTACCTTTCCGTTCCTGTAAATGAGCTTGTTACCATTTCATAATAGATTTCCTTTTTCGATGCAAGAGTGGGGACGCTGGATTATTTCTTATGTGTGCCAAAGCGAGCCCAGACATTAGCAGCATAAAGCAGTCCCGATTACAGCTGCTCTCTTTTATATGCCACTTGCGCATAAACATCTACCACACGGCATAAACACACAGTGGCTTTTAAAATAGACCTTTTTTTTTTCTTTTTCTTTTGCCAGCACTATGCCCTCCCCCCACACCGCCACCTACTTAGATGTCTCCGTAAAAGACACCTGGCAGTTAAGAGGCATAGTTGGTGCCAGAAAGACCTTATCCCTCCCGGCTTGCCTGGCTAGACACCCCCTGAGTTCATTGGATAGACTATGGGAGTGAGAGTCGCCTGCAGGGCTTCTGAAAGAATAGAGCAGTCCGAGTTCGATGAAAACGACTAACTCTTATCAGGGTTTTGCCTGCAGGGATAGAAACAAACTTGCAAAGAAAGGACCCTTTTCACTCTGAATTCTGTTTGCTGCCTTTTTCTTTTTACAGACCGAGTAACAATTATCTCAGATACAAACCACAAAAATATAAGAGCTAATTTATCTGGCGACATAATCCTATTACAAAAACAACATGCAGTAGCAAATACTCGTCCCAGGTATTTGTATTTCTGTAATATTCCACTCCCTGCTTATACAGTACATCTATGGTGGACAGATTTTGGCCATGTGGGTCTGCAGCTCTGCCTGCAGCTCTGCTATCACGGCGCAATTGGTTTGCACCCTCATAAATAAATACATGGGAAGTGATTCTCATGTTAGGCAAACAAAACAATCTTGCAGAAGTACTCCCTGTGCAGATGGAATCCATGGAGAAGTGGAGTGTCAACATTTGCCTGTGCTCTCTGTGGGAACGGTGGATATTTAATTGGCTACACAAACATAGGGTCATCTTGGCCATCGCTCAACTAAACAGCTGTCGATCGGGGGGAGAAAAAGGTCCTTTTTTGCAAAGATTTAGACTTTCATTAAAGGTCCCATGGCATGAAAATTTTACTTTTTTAGTTTTTTTTTAACATTAATATGCGTTCCCCCAGCCTGACTATGGTCACCAGTTGCTAGAAATGGTGATATGTGTAAACCGAGCCCTGGGTATCCTGCTCTGCCTTAGAGAAAATGAAAGCTCAGATGGGCTGATCTGGAATCTTGCTCCTTATGAGGTCATAAGGGGCAAGGTTACCTCCCCTTTCTCTGCTTTGCCCGCCCAGAGAATTTGGCCCCTCCCTTCTCCTCAAAAGCTACAGACTGAGAAATGGCACATTTTAAGGAAAGCTCATTGTGGGACTGGCTCTAGTGGCTGTAATTCTGCACTGAGGCTTAATTTTGGGAAAGAGACTTCCGATACAGTATTAGGGGACCACTAGGGTCTATATAAAAGCATCCAAAGAGCATCATGTCATGGGACCTTTAACAAAAACAATAGTTGTAAATGTGAAGAAATAAAGAAATAGAAAATACAGGACATTGATACACATGAACCCCACAAGAGAAGTAAAACATCACAAGGGAACACGGTACAATAGCACAAAAGGGTTAAAGGCCACTTCCAGCTATAATCAACCAGTAAGCACGTCAGTTACATTATGTACAACAGGTACTAGCAAAGAAAAGGCATCGTTTTACTGCACTCCACAAACTGCCAATATACAATATACATCATATATATATACAGTATATATAAAAGGAGGGCAGAGTATAAAGAGATAGAGTTTAGAGATATCAATCAACGCCACGTCATGCAACGCAGTCACAGTCCCACCACATGACGTCATCCAAAAGAAAATGACACCATGGGTTCAACTTACAGCTGTGGGAACTTGGCCCCATGACAGGTGTGTGGGTGGGGGGGTGGGGGAGGGGGATGTGGCTATAGCGGAGAAAGGCCACCTCACACTGTGATTGGTCATGTCAGGTTGCCAGGTTGGTGGGAGTGCAAAAAAAAGGGAAAGAAACAGTGGTATTTTCTTTTCCTTAAGTTAGATATTCAAAGCATCCTTTCCATATGTATTCCACATTCACTTATTCGGCCCGACAAATCAAATGAGGTTATTATGATTATTACCATAAAAACTGAAAAAATAAAGAATTGACAAGTAAAAGAGAAATAACAGAACTAATAATCTCACACGGCACAAAAAAAGTCCCTTTTCTTGTATATAAATAAATATTCTCAGGCTGACAACATTTGCAGGTTAAAAGGTTGAATTGATGTTTTTATACTCACAAAGATAACCCTTAAGGCAGAAATACATATTTTAGAAACTTGTCCTGTCTACAGTAATTGGATTTGCCTTGCATTGTTTGCTATGAGGGTGGCCGTACAGTGAGTGCTTCAGCTTTTTTTGCATTAAGTTTATCTTTAAGACACAGAACGCAATTTCCGAGTAGCTGGGCCCCTGAGACCAGCGGAAGAGAATGCTGTCTGATCGCGTTTTTAATTCAACTTCAAAGCGAAATCGTCCGTATTCAAGGAAAAAAAGGGGCACTTCTAAAGTTATCTACATGTTAAAGTTTTACCTAAGGAACACAGAACAGTCATCATTCAAGTTATATTGTTATAATGCACTTGGATTTAGAAAATTAAACCGTTACTGTTGAACTTAACTCATTTTAGTCTTTTGCTCAAGAACTCAGTGTACTGTCTTCTGCATCACAAGGCAATCAATGAAAAGGAGAAAAAAAGTTCTTTATAGTAGATTGGTCAAATATTTCAAAGCCAACTTCTTTAAAAAAGATCCTGCATGGTTTTTAAGAATCTATAAACAAAGAGCCGGCTTCAGAAGCCCCACTAGGGTATTTTGTCTTTAATGTTTTCATGGGATTGCTCTTGGTTTTGGTCTATTGGTTTTCCTTAACTCAACAACAGAAGTGATGTAATAACAGAAAATGGATTGAACACACAGTCTTACACACACACACACACACACACACACACACACACACACACACACACACACACACACACACACACACACACACACACACATACACTGATAAAATTACAGAATGTTATTGTGGACAATTTCAGTACTTCTCATCTCAATGACTGCCATGTCACTCAACGCTGTTGGAGGATATTTTCTATACCCTAGTGGGGCTTCTTCTTAGGTTGTCTACTTTGAAAGCCTCTCTTCAATTAGTAGGACACGGCTCTATTCAAAGGCTATCAGGCATAGATAAAGGAAGCATCTATCCTTTGTAATGCATACCACCTTCCATTAATGCCATCTTGTGGCTTTTAAAGAGTCTAGTCTAAAACAAACAAATGGTATTACCATGCTTTTATTTATGGAGGAATATAATCCAGGCTTATGTTATTGTAATGAAAAGTTGCCTAGCCAATTGGGCGAAGAGAGCATGCATCTATATTATTTTGCACTGGCAGCTGCACTTTGTAACAGATGGGTGATGATTCTTTCAATCAAGCCTGACACTGTGAAATTAGTCTTTATTGAAGGATGGTGCCACTTTAAGCAAACCTTCCACTTTATTATTGTGTATCAAAGCTCTGCCTTTTTAAGACCCAAACAAGGAAGTTTGATATTGGACATTTCTGGTAGCAGATACTTTGTAAGTGCATATTTTATAAAAGCAGCATCAATAACAAGTTTAAAAAAGCAGATACATGTTTTCTTTTCCGCAATGGATGAGCTCGATTTCAGGTAATATTTTCACTTTTGTTCAGTATTAAGTGCACTCTGTTGCTGTGGATTTGTAAAGCTGGCATAGTTTGAAGTTAACAGTTGTCATGTAGTGTTAAACAGATGTTTCCCCAGAGCAACACAACACATGTCCAACATGTTTAAATTGGCATTTGCAGTCATTGCATTCAATTCTGCTTTGCTACAAGGTTGCAGTGAGTCAAAAAGAGATAGGAGGGCATGCACTCAAAATTACCATACCACAACATTCCTATGCCATGTTTTTGCTATTTGTGAAAATTGGCAAACAATAAATGGCAGGATATGAAAATGGTTTATGTCTTTCAGTTGAGAAAAGATTAGTGAAGCCTCAGTTGAACTAACCAAATAGTGCTTTACTAGGGTTGGTGCTGTTTTCCACCATTATACAAGCCCCTGCAGTTTGTAGGGTGATAAGTGCTTTTCCATTAAGCATCTTTGTTGATGTATTTTTGTGAGCACAAACTTTTCTTTTAAACACTATGCATTTACTCATCACACTCATCAGTAGTCTTGTAAAAAGTTATTATTCCATAAATGTACTCTGTACTATTGTGCTAATACTATTGTGTAAAGGTTCAACTGAAAGGGCCTGTAGATTTATCTATGCAGCTGACAGGAATCTAACGCAGAGCTATTGTAGGAGTAAATTGCTGCTCTCTGGTTTTATGAATTTGTAGCTCAAACAACTTGCATCGATTCTAAACGCCATCTTCAGTAGATGGGTAATTATGCACAGCTGGGTATTGATGATGTCATCAATTTGCACAGGAGAGTCCTCCTACAGGTAGAAATTAGATTTTAAATCCCAGAAGAAACAAAAACAATTCTGTGGAGCAGGGCAACCTGACAAAATCTTAAGAGACTAATTCTGTGAAGAGGTCCATCAAGAAACAAGTGCCTAGACACTTTCATGGCTATATATATTTTTTTTAACACTTTGATCTGCAAAATATATTTTCCATGTCACATCAGGGCTCATGGCGTGAAGTCAGATCATGACTAAAGAATTATATTAACTGTTTCCCTAGTTGGCCATATTTAATATTGAACTAACTAATGTATGCACTTTCTAGTTTTATTAGTCTGTCATGTTAATACATGTAAATTTCAACAGAAAGTATTTTATGCAAATGATGCATGATGGGCTTTCTACTGGATGGAAGACTAGTGAGTTAGTGCATTTCATTTTCCTCTTGTTTCATCTTGCCTTG
This sequence comes from Etheostoma spectabile, assembly GCF_008692095.1. Taxonomy (NCBI): domain Eukaryota; kingdom Metazoa; phylum Chordata; class Actinopteri; order Perciformes; family Percidae; genus Etheostoma; species Etheostoma spectabile. The sequence goes on along the minus strand of NC_045733.1, from coordinate 25,474,853 downwards.
CAGATTTTAAATTGTATTTTATTTTTTTAAGCTTTTAGTTAAAAAGCAGAAAATCATCCTACATAGATTTAAATTCTAAAGAATATTCATCATGTTTGCATAATAGTTAAATGCCCTTTCTGCAGCAATAATAACTAAACTATCTAAATGAAGAAAACAGTTTGGTTTGAGAACCGGCATGGCAGAGAATGGCACGGCGTATACTAGCATGGGTGTTACCGTACCTGGGTATGGACAGCAGACGAGTCAGTAAGGTCGGTTGGCATCCTTTGGCCGCTTTAGCTGCACCTTCAGCCTCTTCATGCCTATCTGAAAGCCGTTCATGGCCTGAATAGCGGCTTGAGCACTGGATGGGTTATCAAAACTCACAAAGCCTAAGACAAGAACACAGAACAGGAGAGAGATGAGGGCAGAGAAAAATGGGAAAATGGAACAACATACAAGGGCAGAAGAATGGGGGAGAGATGAGAGAGGAACAGGAAGATGAAAAAGGGAGAGGGAAAGAGACGGGGAGAAAAGACAAGGCGAGATGAAAGGAAAAAGAGAAGGGGAGAAGAAGAGCCTTTTTAACTCTCAACAATGACACAACAATAGCTCTTTGTTTTCCCTTTTCAACGGATTAATTGAAAATCTTTGAATTAAAAAGATTACACAAAACACCACAAAGAGTAATAACACAGATATTAAAAATCAAACGAAGAAGATCCATTAGAAACCGCGAGTTTAACTTGAACAGAGGACAAAAAAAAAAAAAGGTGTTCAGAGATTAGAGAGAGAAAAAAGGAGTCTCATGTTGTGTGAGGATTTTTAGAGCAAAGTCTGTAAATGTTACCTTAGTGTTTGAGTTATGCAAGAGTGGCAGGGCTCTGTGTGTGTGTGTGTGTGTGTGTGTGTGTGTGTGTGTGTGTGTGTGTGTGTGTGTGTGTGTGTGTGTGTGTGTGTGTGTGTGTGTGTCCATGTACGTGTGTGACTGAGCGTGTAGCTGAGTGAAGAGTAAAGGGCATGGGGGTCGTGACGAGATGCTAGGAGCAAGGTGTGTTGGACGGAGGTGCCTGCTGCTCTGAGTTATCACCTGGGTGTCGAGGCGGAATGAGCCCACAGCTTTCCACACCGGGACTCCTTGCCTGCTCTTATCAGACACCTCTGTGATTGACGGCCCGAATTTTCCGCCTGCCAGCTGATTTGATCACACCGCTATGGGTCCAATTTAATTTTGGGGGAGAGGGCAGGCTTTTGTCAGTGCAGGTGAGATAAGGCTGCTGCTTTTACAAACCCTTTAAACAAACTGAACAGGGAAGGGCCTGTCAGTTGGCAGTGATCCCCGTTCCAAAAACGCGCGCGCACACACACACACACACACACACACACACACACACACACACACACACACACACACACACACACACACACACTATCCCTGACTTTAACGAATCTCCATAGCTCACATTTACATCCACATGCCAAATAGGTGAAAGGATGCTGGGGGTCATAGTACGAGAAAGACTGCACTGCAATAAGTGTTTGAATCCATATACATTAAAACAAGTCTAAAAGCAGAATAAGATATTTGAAAAGGCTTTCAGTTTTAGCTGTTTTCTGGAGACAAAGTAACTGGCTGATGTTTCATATCTTTGATGGAGCACTGAGCGTGTGGTGCTATGAAATGCAATACCCGAGATGCTACTAGTGTTTGAGGTATGGCTCTCACTGCAGCCATCCATATTAGCAGAATGTCTGTATGTGTTGTAATGTTATGCATTTTTAATACAAACACACACAAACTCGCAAAAGTTATTTGGTGACAATGGGGAAAATTTAAGTCCAGGACCTGGTTGAGCAGCTGGGAATGCTACAGTATAGTAATATAGTATATTATATAAGTCTCACAATGCCATAAAAAAGTACTTACTATTTAGTGATGCTGTGCACTGATGCTTTTTGGTACTATGAAAACCCCTTTTCTGCACTATTGCAGGGGTGGCTTTAGTGTTGAGGTGAAGTCATGCTTCAAATATGCTTATAGGCTTTGACAAACTTTGTCCCCTGCTCTGCTGCAACTACCAAATAAATGCTTAAAAATAGTGCTACAACCTTTACTGTTTCAATACATTTCTATTCACTTTGTTTGGAATGATTATTTTACATTTGCAAGTGTTGATAGGAGATTTGCTTGTTCTTTTAAATAACATATGGCTTGAGGGTGGCTGTTAAAGAGTGAACGAGTAAACATGCTAAATTAACTGAGGATGGTGAATATGTGCCCAGTAAATACAAGAATGTACAGATGGAATGAACATGGGCAGGCAACTTTCCCCACATTAAAAATGGGAATGAAAAAAAAGAGTCATCTCGGCATATAGATTTGGTGGGCTGTCTCTTTTGAGTGTGTGTGTTTTATTCCATTCTTAGAGGACCTTTGGAAATTTTCAAGCTAAATCCAGCTAAGTCCACCTAACAACGTAGGCTTTGATCCCTTTTAAAAGTCAAGATTGAGTGACTAAATGCAGAGGATTAAGACTAATGTTATATCCATAGAGTCCCAGGTTAGATTAAACACAGTCTATATTCTCGAGGTTCCACTTTCGGGATTGCTCCGGTGCCGCAGGAAATACCGCCGGATGCATGTCTTTTTGCCAATGTCCATTTCCTTCTGCTTTCTTTGTGTTGGAATTTTAAACTCCGGTGTATTTATTTGAACTACGGTTAACTGCTCCTCAGATCTCTGCAGGGTAAATTGAGACCATACAGCACTCAACAGTGAGTAAATATAGGGTGTACACATTTTCCTTATGGATGTTCTGTCCCATCGGTGACTCAATAAAGCATCACTAACTAATAACACAGGCTGTTACCCACGTCACTGGTGGATTATCTTGTCATCTTAACCTTCTTAATTTTTTAATTGCTTTGAGTTGAAATGTTATACAAATCCTCAAGTCTTTTATTCACCTCACCTGCACAAGTGTTCGATATCACACCATGTCACATCATCATATCCATTTCATCTTAAAGCAAATAAAAAAACAGACATCTGTCTGAAATTGACAGTGATGCATCCCTTAAGAGTAAATACTCCAAATCCTACGTCAGAAATACATCCTTTAAAAGAACGTGCTTTGAGTGCTCCTACAGTGACCTTTTCATCATATTCAAATTTCCAAGCTTCTCTGTAAACTCTCCATCTCAAAGAGTGATGTCTGTTTATCTTCTCTCAAAATCCCCAAATGTAGTTTACCTGTGCTGCAGAGAAATCAGGCCATGTACGCATAGATGTTTTTTGAAACTCGCTAGAATTATTCTGTAGTGCCAAGCAATATTTCAGAGGTAGTTCATTTAAATGTATTAATAAAATTAACTAAATATTTAACAAACTTCATCTACTAGAGACTGATTTGCTGCTTTTTGAAACATTGTAAATAAGTTACTTTTAATTTTGTCCTATTCAAATTCACACTGCATTGCTTTGGAAATGATCTCCTCAACTAACAGTAAGGTCATTAGCTTTCTGTTAGTTTGTAAAAAAATTTAAAAAAAAAAAGTCTTTTTGGTATCTATCGTTGCAGTGTGCACAAGGCCAAGTGTGTACATTTTTACAGTGTACAATTCATCAGTCCATCCATCTACTTTTCTACATCTCTATACTGTATGTAGATATATATATATATATATATATATATATATATATATATATATATATATATATAATACAGTATACTGTATCTACACATGTATGTGAGTCTACAGTGGCCATTAACCACATCCTCAAGGCTAAACTCACATTTTTAAGATGAAGTGTTCCAAGTTCTTAGAGGCCTAATAACTTATCCCCCTTAATGCACAACATCATGTGCCTAATTTGTTAATGTCTTACAAAGGAGCCCTGGGGCATCTGCTATAAAAAAGTAGGGAGAAATGAGTGTGGGGGGAAATCCCCACAAAAGAATCATGGGTTAAATTGCTGTTTTTCAGCCAAGATCTTAATTACAAGCCGTGGAAAAATATAAGCCGGTGAGACTGATGAGGTCACCGCCCCTTTGCCCTTCCCCCGTGTTGACTGACGGATAGTGATAGCGAGAGGCATATGTTTCGAGGAGAGCACACAGAGGGAGAGAGAGTCCTGAGATGGACAGAATAAGACAGATGAGGGAAGAGAGGAAGAGAAAGCCTCATAGACGTGCCATGTTGAAGGGAAACTGAAAGAAAGCCAATGCTGAGAGAGTCTCTCTCTCTCTCTCTCTCTCTCTCTCTCCCTCCCTTTCCCTCTGCCTGTCTCCTGGGTGCTGCTGTCCAACTGAATCAACAGTATGGCCCACACCAGTCTATTATTATCTCTTTAAGCCCATGGATTCCACCTGCACCGCCTCCACCCTGATGAACTGGATTGCTGTGTGGGAAGCGGGAGAAAAGATGGGTGGGGTGGCGGGATGCTGCCAGGTTGCCTGGCTGGAGGACCTGGGGGGGTCTGTAAAAATGCTTTTCTCTTGGGTAAGGGAGTCTGGGAATGGCGGAGAAGGGGAGATGGATCCGGATTGTATTATTAATGGTGTGATAGAGTGATGAATAGATGTGTGGAGCGAAAATTGTGTAAAGAGTTTTGAGTCAGTAGCTATGTGATAAATTCATGGTGGGTTTGGAAATGTGTTGTTTTAGGCAATTCATGTCCACCTGTTCACACCACAATCTCCCCTTTCTATCACTGCATCCCACCTGTGTGATGGAGCCAGGGAGCACCTGTGCATTGCTTTGCTCACTTTTTTCTTGTTTCTTCTCTTCACTATTGTTTCTTCACTCACCAAAACATTTGCTCTGATTGGTCGCTCGGTCCACAAAGACTTTGGCAGAGATGACGTTGCCAAAAGGCAGGAACATTTGCATGAGTTCTGCATCTCCAAACTCCTGGGGCAGGTGATAAATAAACAGGTTGCAGCCTTCTGGCCCTGGTGATGAGAAAGAGATAACAGGAGGGTTACATTGGAAGCATAGGCAGTGACAGAGAGGCCATAATAACACATGTTGAAAAATGACATAATAAAGCAATCAAGACTATAATCCAAGCAGCATGGGAGTCTTGTAAACACCAAATGCTGATTATGTTTCATGTGGCGCAAATATTAGTTGTTTTAAACCTAGTTATTGTGGAGTGCACACACCTTAATCTTATTTTTAAAGAGTTACACACTTTAAAAGGTCACCCATGTAGTTTGTAACGCTCTTTTTGTGGCTTCCATTTGAAATCCCTTTCACATAACTGTATAGATATGTGGCACTGTAAAAAAAATATATAAATACAGTTAAATTTGACTATTATCTGAGGCAATTGGAGTGCACATGCAAACAGCCGCAGAGAGCAGTAAAAGAGAAAAACGGTCAGAGGAAAAAAAAAACACAGATACAACAGGAGGAAGAAAAAAACACAGAAAGGTTGATTAAAAGAGAAAGATAAAGACGGTTGTATTGAGACAGAGAAACCCTGAGACACAGAGGAAGAGAGAGGGGGGGAGGAGGAGGAGGCATAAGCCAAGTTTTTGTCCCAATTACTCTCTGACAGTAGGACTGTCTTCCAATCTCTCTCCATCCCTCCACACTCATCCACCCAGCTGCCACATATTGTACAGGCCAATCTGGAGAGAGAGAGAGAGAGAGAGAGAGAGAGAGAGAGAGAGAGAGAGAGAGAGAGAGAGAGAGATGTGATGGACTCGAGGACAGTATGCTTGCAGCTGGCTGCCCGGCTAGCATTCTCTCCTGTCTCATTGCTCTGGGTGATAGCATGACGAGATGAGAATGGGGCTGGTGAGAAGGCTGATAAGGGCTGCAGTGGTGGCTGGCTGTACTGCTGCTATGCCTCGGCAAGATAGAGGACACACACACACACACACACACACACACACACACACACACACACACACACACACACACAGGTTGAAGGAGTGGGAACATTTTTGGTAACAGTTAAAGGCTGAATTCAGTTCTGTCGGTTTAGGTCTAAGATAATTCATGCTTTGAAAAGAAGTGGTTTATTTGAGAGGGAAAACATTTCCCCAACTGGTGTGTAAGGGTGGTGTTAGTTTAGGTGAGCTGCACAGTTGTTCCACAACTCCTTAAAAACATAACACCACTTTTTTGTTCTTCATAAAACATGTCTGTCTTTTCCATGTATACAAGTACACTATGGGTGCATGTCAGTTACCCTGTGCCTGGGTATAGGCATAATTATAAAATCTTACAGTCATAAATCTTATAAATCCAATGAAGACTAATGTAAAATATACATCTAATATTTCATCCAGGGGCAGAAGTGAAAATAAATCTTTAAGTACATGTTGATAAGTTGTAAGATCTAGCTGCAGTAATATACTGTATACCGCTTATACACACAGGATAGAAAATAGATAGACAGTTTAGAAAGTAATTATATATATATATATATATATATATATATTTGAAAGGAAATCACATGTTACACATTAGTCAAAATTGAGTGAAGTCAATTTACAAGGTCTTATAGTTTTACAGTTGCATAAAGCCTTCTGTGGCTCCAGAATCTTAAAATGGTTTGTGGAGTTAGAATGAATTGGGCTTATCAGACCCCTGTACCCCACTCCGAATCGCCGCTAGTGGCTCAAGGCTCCATTAGCCAAGCTGTAGAACTAGAACTGCTGCAGTTAGAGTTGCATTGTGGGCAGTGCAGGCACTATGTATCTCTAGATCTGCTGCATCAATTTTGTTTTCACCTACGACCCCCTTCAAATGTCTTCTTTATGTCATTACAGTCAGAGGGGATGCATTTAACCCAATACTCAGTATGTGTCTGGTTAAAATAATATTCTTTTGACACAGACTGATAGATTTTATTGTTGCAATTGTTAGCTTTCAGAGGGAGGTTGAAGCTGAGGCTTGACTGTGTAATCAGGTTTAGGTGTCTCTTGTTAAATGGCAGAGCTGCAGACTGTGGCAGTGGACTGAGACAGGCTGGGAGTGCAGCCAAACCCCAGAGGAGGAAAGAACTCAGACAGGCCTCTGGCTCAACCAAGAATAGCTGTGTGTGTGTGTGTGTGTGTGTGTGTGTGTGTGTGTGTGTGTGTGTGTGGTGTGTGTGTGTGGGTGTGTGTGTGGTGTGTGTGGTGTGTGTGGTGTGTGTGTGTGTGTGTGTGTGTTGTGTGTGTGAGACCATGACTTCTCTAATTCTTGCTAATGTTGAAAATGTTTCAAGGTAGTGAGAGATGTCCTAAACAACGCGGTGTTATTCCTATGGTGTGAAGGTATGCCTCCATGTAAAGTGAATACGCTGCTGAAGTGAGGATAATGTTGTGTCTTTCTGAACTTATGATACACTTCAGCACTGTGACCCTGACATGCACTCACACTACTGAAAACGTGCAAACTTATACTAACCTTTCCTCTTGGGAACATTTGAGACACTTCATTTCAGAGTTCCTATATTGAATATTCATGCCACTCTATGCTGTCTCATACAATCATATAGATGAATAATTGAGACTGACGAGTGGCGTCAAAAAGAGTGATTTACCATCACAGTATATCCTATGCTTTATTACATCTGATGCTGTGGCATAAGAACGAACACTACACTAGGAATGGTAATAAATGGCTATGCATGCAGCTAATTAATCTGATGAATATTTATAACCACTTAAACACATTGTAATGGACTGATTAAGCAGTCCAACGCTGCGAGTTTGAATTAGTGCAGTTTTTGAATAATGACAGAGTAACTTTCCATCTCACTGCTAATGTTCTTCTCTTTAAATGGGGAGCCTTTTTCTCACATTTTCCCCAGCCAGCTTTTTCCCTCCCTCGCTAATTCAAAGCAGCGCAGCTACATTAGAATGGAACACGGCAATTATCACCTTTTATCTTGGGTGGGCGCACTTGCTCGCTCTTACCTTCCCTCTGTTGCTGGGGAATGATGGTTGGTTGCTGTGGGAACGCTTGGCTGATTGGCGCATAGGCGGCAGGGTAGGCTGCTGTTGCAAAGGGAGAACCAGAGTGGAATTTTTCACATCTCTATTTTCATATTTGACACAACAAACTCAAATTATTATTCCATTGTTCATTTGCGTCCTCTAGACATCGCATAAATAAATTGCATTATGACTGGGAGCCTGGGCTCATTTGGCTGGTGGATCACTACACAAAGATTATGGCAAAAGGGGAGTGGAGTGAAATTCAACTAAGCAGACGCACAAAGAAAGATGGGCAGACTTACTTACACCGTGTTAATGAGATCTGATGTCAGGCAGAAAACAGTGGTTATGAGAGGCCTATTTCATCTCCCATGTAGGAGGCTATGACAGGTTCAGATTCTCAGCTCTTAGTGTACTTTTGGAATTAAGATTTTTTGTGTGGGTGTATAATCAAGTCAACTGAAAATCCTTTTGCAATCCTAATGTAAAGTAGTCTAATCCGGGAGGAAATTGGCTGGTCATCCAGCTATCTCTACCTGTCATAGTGTCTACTGATGTGGCAAACAGAAATGGAAAGGGGAGAAAGAAAGGGACAGATGGAGCAAGTGAGGGGAGGTTGGAGAGACAGATCACCTGCGTAGTGTTGGACGCCAGCATAAGCCTGTTGGAGAGGGTCGGTCACCGTTGGACTCTGTGCTGCAGAGAGACGAAAAGAAAGACATAGAAAAGGGGGTGACAAAGAGGAAAATAAAAGCAGAAAAGACAAAGCATGGTCAAAACAGAGACAAAGAGAGATATAGAGAGAATGTTAAAGAGCAAGGCCGAAATTGGCTTAGCTGTAGAGAACCATCGGGTACGATCACACAAGGAGCGGGAGAAATGTGGGTTGTCATATCTTAGTTCTTCAAAATGCCTGTTTGCCCCAGATGTTTGCATCAAATATTAACAACATGCCAAACAAAACACTTTGTAGTTCATTACAATTGCAGCTGCCTTTGCATAATGCAGAGATGGGGTGTGTGTGTGTCTGTCAATTCTTCAGGAATCAGTCTCAAACAACATTAAGAAGCCGAAGACGGGCTTAGACACATCAAATTAACCATAATGGACTGATGGATGAACTGATGGATTCATCATGATGCTAGGGCTGGCTGCTCAGAAATCTGCCAAAGACACTGTTGATTGACCCTCAAGCCTCAAACGCTTCAGTTCAGATCAGAAAAAAAAGATGTAATGAGAGTGTGAAGTAAAAAAGGACTCTTGTCAACTTTTAACCCGTTACCATACAATATACAGTAATTCAATTTGTCACCACTGACGTGTTGAGCTTGCGTTGTGGCAATTAGGTGATGTTCTTATTCAGATCAAGAGCAGCACTAGAATAATTCATATATCACCATCAGTACAAGCAGCTAATTATAAGTGTCAAGGTCAGAGCAACAGTCTCCTGACAGTAGATGTTACAAATATATCTCATGTTTCTTTTATGTAAACCTTGATTGGCTCACCTGGGTAAGGGTGGATACCATTGGTGTAGATGGGCTCAGAGGCGGACTGCCCATTGCTTTGAGGCGGGAGGGCACTGAATCCGTTGACCCCGATAGGGGTGGCTATGCTGGGCACGGCTGTGGCAGAGATGCCGGGGGGTGTGCTGGTGCCTGCAAATAGATATACTGTAGAGTCATTACGGAAACTGCCGAGTGCACCCTTCAAATGCTGCACAATCAAAAAAGGTACAAGAGTATATATTTTGTACTGAAATCTGCATTCTAACAAATGTATTACTATATAACAGCCACATAATGGGCCCTCATGAGCACAAATGCGTACCTTTTGACCCACCATGAAGGTACAGTGTAGTCTGGAAAAAGCTGAGGAAGGTGTGAGAACAGGTTCACAAGGTACTGATTCAGCCTGAACGGTTACTAGTATCAGTAGCAAGGGAAAGTCACTCATCCACCACTGTAATATAACATCATAAAGGCAAAGGTACTCTGAGCTCTAAATATATACTCATCATAGCCTTGTTTAAATTTATATTTCTGTCATTTGGGTACAAAACTGCCCTTTTGGATGTAGAGACCTTTGCATCTTCAACCGCCTTTCCTCCATATGGTGATATTCCATCTGTCACCTTGTCAGTGCCCTTTTGTGCTAATGTTTTTTTTATTTTTTTTCTAATCCAGGGTGAAGGGCATTTAAGTCATGTAGGATTATGTTTGATAGGCATTACCTGGTATATGTAGGCCTTGTGGATTACAAATGCTAGATACAGCGTCAAACCACTTTATTTAATACATCTGCAATGACCCTGCCTTCAGGCGGCCTGCCTACTTAGTGTCGCACCATCAAAGCTCCTCATGACAAGGGCCAAAAAGATAGTTCAGACCAGGGTCCAGGATTATCTCACACAAATCTTTGCTCTTATATTGTATAAGCCAAGGACTCTGCATCCAAAGTCATCGGATTGGCCGTGTTCCCAGAAAACACACACTGTCACAGAGACACAGAGGGAGAGAGCGACAGACAAACAGACCGACAGAGAGATAATGAGAGAGAGGAGCAGAGAGAGTGACTATAACGTGGCTGCCAATGATCGTCAAGGAATGCTGTTCTCCCATCATGCCCCCGTCTTTACAAGGCCCTGCTTCCTTTAATTCAACACTGGCGATGTTTGCTTCAGCCCAGAAAATGGAGCCTATGTCTTAAAAAATGTAACAAGGGCAAAAGCAGAAAGGCCTTGAATGAATACATTACTACTGCTTCTATAATTCTTGCTAATGATGAAAATGTTCCAGGGCAGCAGTGAGTAATGGCGAGAGAAGCCCTGCAAGTGTGTATGTTTTTGCACGTGTCTCTGCTGTTGCACCCCAGTCAGTTGGTGTGTGCGTGTGTGCGCCTGCCTATTAGTGTATACCTGAGGACGGTGTCATGGGAGTAGCCACCAGGCCGTTGACATTGAAAGCTGCCATTTGCTGCATTTGCGCGGCAGCAATGGCTGCCATGGGGTTCAGGTAGGACCCTTGCGTGGCTGCCATCAGGGCTGCTTGCTGTTGCATCATCTGCTGTAGGATTAAAGAGCAGTGGGGAGAAAAGCGAATGGCGGGAGGGATGGAGGGAAGGACAGAAAAGGTAAGGAGGGTGAAATAGCCGCAGGACTGGAGCATGTTTATACACACATCTCTGTTTGTTTGGCCCATGCGTTGTTCTTGAACAGAGTGGTCTGTGTTGCCCTGCAGCGTTGCTTCCCAGCAAGTTTAACACCGCTCTGGTGTTGTGCTCATTATACTACACAAGATAAAGGCTATGCAGTAAAATTAGTTTAGCAAGGTGGAGACTATGTAAATCTATATGAACCGTATATGTATAACTCCGCCGAGGTGGCAGAGTTAGTGGAAAGAGTGTGCGTGAGGGGGCGATTCTCACCTGTCAGGGTGAGTTGTTAGCTACTGTGTGAGTGCAAAATCTCACAGACTCCTAACTCAGGCTGTGACTTTCATGTGTGAATAGGAAATGGGGGGGTGGAGTGGGGTGGGCAGGCAGGGAAAGGTGTAGGAGGTGAGCAGGTTTGGGTTCTTGGTAATGAAGTGCACCTCTGTTTGAGTGTTAAGGCACACGGTATACTGTATATAAGTAGATGAAATGTTAAAGAGGCAAGGTTGGGTAGGCAGTTTAAGTTCACAGAAAAAGTCAGGGAATTTGGGAATGGAAAGGGAATATGAAATGGATGCTGTATGAAAGTAAAACAGTGTAGTGCTGAGCATGCATGATAAGCAGCTTCCCTGGACAAATGAAGGGATAACAAGACACAGTACAAAAGCAGTCCAACATTTTATGTAAATCGTTTGTAAATGTGGACTCTGACAGCCATTTAATTGTCCGAATTACTTAAGGAGTTGTTTGCTGGGAGTGTCACATGTCTAGTGGGAGAAATAGTGAATTCAAACCTCAAATCACAACAGTTTTCATTTCCTTTTTTAAAAGCTCACCGTCTCCTCCCCCGCCGGGCTGAGACTTACAGCATGAGAGTAGGCGCCATAGGCCCCAAACTGGATGGTCATGGGACTGAAGATGCCGAGCTGGCCCGCCATCTGGTGCATCCTGCGCAGAGTCCTTTCCTTATCAGTGTCTGCAAATTTGACCACCAGACTGGACGAGGCACCCTAGAGTGGCACACACATTTACAAGGTTAGTGAAATATGCAACTAAACTTACATTTATTTTCAATTTCTATCTTTCTATTTTAATTTTCTATTTTGTTTTCCTTTTTTTTCTTGTCTATGGAAATTGATAAATTGGACACTTTACAGTCTATTATAATACTTTTCATTGACTGCATGGAGTTAAGTAAAAGCAAATTAGCATAAAACTAACAATCTGGATATAAATAAATATAATAAGTCAATTGGGCTGTCGAAGTTTCAGCAGAGTACAACAACTAATAGTACCAACTTTTGCAACAACCATGGCTACTTGTAATCAGCAGTGTTTTGCAGATTGCACCTGCCACTTCAGCAGGCCAACTAGCTAATGAGCTTGTGTTTGTTAGCCACAACTGTTTGGGAAAATCCTTAGACTGAATAAATAGTTCTTCACTGGTAAAAACTGAAAGAGGAAAACAAGACACTATTATACACATATACACATATTCTGTAACTACAGTTGTTTTGATCTCATGAGATCTATCATCTCATTAATACTGTCACTGACTGACATTGTTACATAAGCCTGACAAGTCTATTGCTCTGGTTAATACTGTTTGTGATGCTTTATCTGGAAGTGTGCAGATACTGTACGTGTACACTATCAGTCTGTCCATTACCTAAACAGGCCATTTAGAAACAAGGTTGCCGAATGGATGCAAAACATTTGCATCTTTTAATGTGTGGTTAAAAGTAGCTTTTTCACAATAGGTGTGTTTCTATTTGGAAATGACTTACAACAAAAATATTGGCTCTGTAATACAAAGATGTAGACCGGATTTGTATCAACCTTTGTTCATTAAAAACCTGATTGTGAGTTCTCTATAAAGGAGAAACAGTGGTGAGCTTCATTTTTTTATGTCATATAATGTCCATTCAACCCTTTAAGACCTGTTATCTGTAACCCAAGGAAGCCAGTGGAAGTGAATGTGCACCTCTCATGACTGCAGTCATTTAGCTGTCACTGTTAAATGGAAGAGAATAGTGAGTGATATTTGCTTTTGTGAACTTTCCAACTCCACTGTATACACTGGGAGTGAACTGTGATCCTAACCAGATCCCACAGGAGTCCCAGTCCCCCAGTGGTGAAGCTCCACTGAATACAGTACTGGCTAATTAGGTCTGACAAAAGCCTTCGGCATGTGGAGGGCGAAGTATTGACTAATGGCTCTGCCTTATGGCAGATATAGTTCCGTATTGATGTCCATGCTCCTGAGTTTGCATCCAATTAAATCATTTCAGACAGAGACCAGAGTCAGTTCCTCATGTGACATCCAGGCAAGGAGAAAGGCGGGTAGAGTGTCTGTGTGTGAGTGAGAGACAGAGAGAGGGAGAGGGAGGATGAGGAGGCTCCCAGGCAGCCACAGACACTGTCAGGAGGACCAGGCTCCTATTTAATTAAAGGCAATGCATGCTGGGAAAAAGCACGGAGCACCACCAGGACAGAAGGACACAGGCAGCCAGGGGGCAGTCAGGATATGATTAGTAAGATCATAAAAGCAAAGACATGGGGAGAAAAGGACTCCATAATCACAACTTGGATTCATCTTTCACAAAATGTCTCATCCTGACAGGGTCAGTACAAATTCAGGCTTTGATTTAGATTTCCATATTTTCTTTGGGTGTAGAACTCGAGAATGTGAATGCGGAGGGCACAGTGACAGTGAAAGACGAGGCTGACCAGTGTGAGTGATGCTTCATACACCTGTTTGTCTGTGCACAAGTTTATGTGACTCTCTGTACAAGAAATTGAAATTGACAAAGCTAGACAAAGATTGAGTTTTACTTACATGATGCACATTTCTAAAACAGAGCTATCCAAACAGAAATTCCTACTAACAAACAAACATAAGCCTTGTAAAGCTTAATATGGCAACTGCATAGTACGTGTACTCAGCCACTGAACAAACTCAGCCTCAGTTTTGCTGTTGTGCAGCTTTACTTTATGCTGTTTCATAGTAATTCATACAAAAGTGTGTCCTATTTTTGTAATCGCTTCATGAAATTTTAAACAGGAACAGCTAAGCATTAATGCCATTGAGATGGCAGTTTGCCTGGTTGGTCTTGTCCTTTGCAGTTTGGTTAGTCATGTTTGCTGCAACAAACCTTACATAATATCTAGTCATACAATTGTCCTGCCAAAATGGATTGTTTTATTGGACATTACCTTAACATTAGTTGTATCCTATACAAGCTAGTTTCTCTTCTTATCTATTTTTCCCTTAGCTTAAAAAAAAAAGACATATGCAGGTTTTTTAAATTTAAAAAACAAACAAGCCCTTGTTCAGAGGCTTTGCAAGTAAGCTATTTGACTAACCCATGTGGAAAGTGGCTTACAAACATTTCATTAACTCAACCAAGGGAATGTGTTGGGTGTAGATAACTGTGTGAAAGAGGCTGAGGAATGAAGGAAGGCATCAGCATGGACCCCAGGGACAGTGTGTCTCAGATGGGATCCTATCAGAGCCAGCCAGCACCCAACCTCAGGCCAGAGGAGACCCATCTGGTGTTTCTCCCTCGATGCCATTTCAATTAGGTAAATCAATACTCCGATGTGGCGGCGTTAACAGCACAGTTTTTCCCCTTTCTAATTTTATTTTATCCCACCTCCTGAGCTTTTTCAGTTCTTTCTCAACGTTGTGGGCCAGTTGAAGGGACGGGGCTGTTGGATTTAATGTGACTGGCACTGAGCAAACATTCTCCTCCAGCGTTGCTGCTCAAGCCTGCCCACAGTACGGGGGCACGGCATTTGGATCACATTCATTTTCTGCTTTGTGTATGTATGTATTCTTACATTCATTTAAAACCTCATGAAGAATGCATTGTGAGCATCGGGACTGTGAAAGCCCAAGGCTGCCTGTACTCACTGCACCGTGACTCAAGATCAGGCAAGCCTGGCCTGGTCTGGCCTCTCCCAGCAGAGTGCTCTGTTGTAGACGACAGCACTGGAGGAAACCCAGGCTGCAATGTCTGCACTGAACAGACTTGGCAGCAGCATTAAAACACTACAACAGCCTCTGCCGGTGTTGTCAGCAGTGCCACTCATATCAGAGCCCCACATATCTGACTTGCATAGTGTAAAAGGCAAGATATCACCTCAAAAAAAAAAAAAAAAAAAAGATTTTCTCTCTCATCCTCTCTCCCAAACAGGGGAATTTTATATCCTCACATCTCAAGTGGAGATATTCAGAGTAGATCCGAGGCCTAATCAGATACAGCAGATTTCAGAGTGTGACCTCCCGCAAAGATCAAGTGATCAAGGATCAAGAGTTTCTACCAACATAAGTAAAGAGCAATATGTGGCCAGGCAATGGAGGAACAGGTGACAGCAGACAATAGGCACTGGATGCAAAGCAGCCACACCTAGGTGGTGGTAGCAGAAAATCACAAGCTGACAAACAAACAGAATAATAACCTCCACCAGCATGACTCCTATACCTGGAGAGAAAATGAATTTGCTGAATTTGATAAGGGCCAACAGGGAGCCTTCACTTTTGACAGGTACAACTAAGGAATTTGTCACGGGTTCACAAACTAATCTAATTTCTCAAACAACACACTTGACTTGTGAAAATCTCCTGTATTGGATTTTGTATAGGATGCAAAATGTGTAGATGAGAAAATACACAACGGTAATTGAGGGATTAGAACACAACTACACCAGTGAAATGGCATTACGCTTTTATCTGTGCATTACTGTGATACAAAGACACTGGTGTTAAGTGTGTGCTAACAGGTAAACAGACACTCGTCTTCCATCCTCTACAGAGACTTACAGCAGTATGATTCAATGACACACTCATTGAAGGCAACACTGTCACTGGGAAAGCATACTAATGATTACCAACAAATGTTCTAAGAACCTACTTTCTCCCTCTTTCAGCAAACCGATAAAGGACAAATAAAACTTCCGAAATTGTCTCAGGCGTTCAGAAACGTACAAGTACACCATGACAAGTTTGTTTGGTAAGAGGATGAATCCTCTGTTGGCTTTGTATTCAACTCTCTAAACCTTGCTACATCTATGCTAGCCTCAAGGGAGTACTGTCTCCCATTGGCACCGAATGAAGCTGTCTTGGTCTGGCCTTACTGTCCACCACATACTGCTGCTGCCACTGAGCACTATGCATCAACCCAAAAGAGCAACACTGCCATTCATAATGTTATTTCTCACTTGGTGTGTACAGTATACTGCGTTTTGTAAATAACAGTTTCCACCACAATATGTGAGGAGTGCAACAACTCAAAACTCCATGTAGTATGTCAGCTACTAGCCTGCTGAGATTCTACAGTGGTTTCATGTGGCATTTGATGAATTCTGAGTTACAATGTCTATTCTCTCTGGCTTGGTTTTATCTCTCATTAATCTGGAACTATAGTATCACACACATGCACGGTCTTGTTGCTGCCAACACCGGCAAGCTCCACAGGCCCTGTCAGCCACGCTGTGACACCGAACATGACAATGTCTGCAATTTGCTGTGTGCTGTCTGCTTGCCCCCGGCTCTGCCATTTGAAGTTTTGCCACCTGTGCCTTTGCAGCCTTACTGTAATTCAACAGATGAACCAGTGAGAGTGCCTATTCTGTGCCCAATCACCTTTTTAAGTTAATTTTGGAAGCACTTGCAATCTGCAATAAACATCAATTAAAGCTATGACCCGATCTATCAGTCCATGCCCTTGCCCTTAAGCTTCATTAAAACCTTTTATTTTGGGCCAGCTTATTTTGGTGCCGGTATTATTTATGGCATGTGTGTGTGTGCCAGGTAACACAGATGCTGGAGAGAGAACATTAAGAGGGAGAGAGAGACAGAGAGGGGGTGAGAGACAACTCTTTGTTCAAGGTTCATCCAGACCTCACAGCTGGCAGCAGGCAGTGAGCAGAGAAGCCCACTCTCTGAATCCTGCCTCCTGTTAGTTTGTTGTTGACGACATGTGGCAGTGATATTATCCAAATTAACTGCATCCCCCATCGGTACCAAAGCCTTAGTTGGATACTAATGGCCACCTTGCCTATTAATCTGAGAGGAAGTTGGATTTGGGGAGAGGAGGATAACAGGTGCAGGGATAGAGAGATACGGATAATATAAATTATTAATGAACTTTTGGATAGCTCTTGATCTGCCCCAGGTCTGTTTGGGGCTCCATATGTTGCCTTGGACAGTTCATCTGCAGCAGACCTCAGGTGGCTCAGTGGCCCGACCTAATGCAACTGTGCCTGGGTTACAGCAACACAGACATACACAAAGTATCCAGAAGTAGTCCGCATGAGCCAAATTTGAGCCCAGAGGAGTCCAATTATCTAAATCTTCTGAATGTAAACATATTCTGTTGATTGAGTCAACAAGATATTTATAGTACAAGGTAAATATTTTGATTATTATCAATTTTTAGTAAGCGGCCTGTCATCATTGTGCTCAATCAGTTTGCAACATGAATATTCTTTGGCTCATGGGCCACTACTTATTAAATTTCGACCGTTGTGGTTTATGCGCCAAAAGATTTGGTCTTTACTGAGCACAACAACCACCAAACATACAGTTAAAATGACTATCACTTATTTCCCTCCCTCACCACTTCAATGTAATGCAAAATGAGGTGGCATCAAAAAGATGTGTATATTACAGCTGGCTTCCAGGAAACTATCTAGCTGCCAGGAGGCGTCCGTAAATATTTATTGAGAAACATCAGTGAAAAGTGAGAAGGTGTAGATGTCTGCCAGAAAGAGTGTCTGCTCATGTGTGTCCAGCTGTGCAGTACTCAACACATACCCAGCACTGGCAGGGAGATGCTTTGTTATTCATCTTTTCTTTTACTTTTTAGTCGCCTTGTTCAAGTCCAACAAAAGTATACCCAATTATTTATTAACTGCAGCTTGACAAGAGTTACAGCATTGATGTCCTCATTTTTCAACTATTCAAATCAACACCAACTAATACTGTTTCATGCATCTTATAACGATGTCAAACACCATTACCTACTCTTCACAATTACATGTGTATATATATATATAGTTAAACTATATTTCACACTAATAAAAAGCACATTTACATCTACATATTTGTGCAATATAGTCCTCATTAAGTATAGTGATGCTTGTGTCATTCTCTTGCACTGCATGTGAGGTCTTCTTTCATTATATGTCAACATGCTGTATGTTTCTATGCAACGGTCTATAGAGTGTGTGTTGTCAGCCAAGCCATGAGAACAAACACCTGCATTTGTGTCCAATGTCTGTAAAATGAATAAAGGGACACTATGGGATCTGATTGGGCTGAGCAGCTAGCATTTACAGTTTAACATTATTCCACAACATGTTAAGATAAATACCCCAGTTTTGGGTAGATGATACAGAGGCTGTGAAAAATAAATGTGGAAAAGCTCAATGTTAATGGGAGGCTGATAAACGGCAAGTGTCCCACAATGAAGGACGTAATGCTGAAATATCGGGATGCAGTTAGGAAGCAAAAGTGGCTTATTAATCTGACCTCATTTTAATGATTCATCCTAACTCTAAGCTGCTTTTCAATACTATTGACTTACTTGTTAACCTCCCTTCTAGTCACTTTAATGAAGCATCCCTTGATAAGTGTGTTCAAGTGTTTTAAGTGGGTAACATTCTTCAATAGAAAGTAGCCTCTTGACAGGGGCCAAACTGTCACTGTTAATGATTTGGCTGTTTTAAGTAATTTCTCCCATGTTGCTAGTGGAGGCTGTGGCTTGTATGAAGTCTTTTACCTGTCCCCCTCCATATTATTATCTATAGCATTCTTGCCACTGGTTTCATTTATTTTAAACAAGCAGTTGGTCTTGGTGCAGTTGGTTTTTACATGGTTGTATTCTTTCATCAGAACATATCCTTATTCTCTATAGAATTGAGATTCTTGGTTCTCAATACAGTTATATTTTTGACATTTACTGTTTTTATGCGTAGTTCTACTTGGGTGGACCAAAAGCAAACAAAAAAGTGTCACTGTTTTGCTGATGACACACATGCGCCTATATTACTTGTCTAGCCATTCCCATAAATTGCCTAGGCAGCATGCAAAGTGTCAAAAGTTAATTACACCAATTCTGAAATAATCTTTTTTCGGCCTACTAGCCCAACTAAATTGCTTCACCATGAAGATGACACTCTGTCTTCCAATGTACGGCCACTAATTTCACACTATTTTTAAGTTTTAGAAACCGGTTAAGAGAGCTGTTTAGACTTTTAGCTTTTGGAAGAGTGCTATTTCCCCATGCAAAGTGAAACATTTGAATCCATAAGTTATCAGAAAATAGTCATGCATGCTTGTTTAGTTAAATAAATGATGTCTTATGATGTCTAAATGATGTACGTCTCTACTACTTGCATTACAGTATCCCTTTTTTGTACGTTTACACTGATTGGCCGTCATTGTCAGAAGTTAATTTTTCCTAATTCTATGACTTGTATCACAGATATTTTATCCAATATTACCAAAGTTGCATTCAGATGTACTGTGGCAGATTTCCTTTTAATTTATCTTTAATTTTTTTAATCTACTTAAACTCAATTCAGTTATATTATAAACACTCTGACAGCTGACACACATTAAATCATTACATGATTCCTTTAAACGCTTACTTTTATGATTCTTTTGTTTTTATTTTACTTTTATTTCTCTTTCTGATATTTCATTTTGTCAGAAGTTGGTGGACCATGACTTAAATGCGAGTGAATATTGAGCTTACAGTCAACAGGTGGTCAGAAAAGGTTTTCCAATGGGATGCTCTGTTTCTTCGTAAGTAAGGCAATTGTTAGGTAACACGTTAGCTAAAAGAACCTGTGTTCTCTGTGTTTTGTTCTCTGAGTTTGTTTTAGAGCATTTTCCCCTTTTAACTCTTAACCATCACTACTACAAGCAAGTAGAAACTCGGTGTGGAATGCAACCTTGGCAACACTGGCATTAGATTTTAAGAATTTGATGTTCCAATTAAAATGTTGACATTTTATAGAATGTAGTCTGTGCTGTTTAATAATTGTGTGTGTGTGTGTGTATGTGTGTATATATATATATACATATGTATATATGGATATATGGATATATATACACATACAATGTCTTCTGAGGACACATTCAGTGATTCATGTGCGGTGCACAATAATCATGTCTTTATAAGACTGTGAATGTAAAAACTCTGTCTGTCTGCTGAAAAGGTAGGGTGAATAGCAGGAGAAGGAAATGGATATTGAGTGAAAAGACAGATACAGAGTATGCAGCTGTGCGCTGTAAGGTAGTGGATGCTGACTGTGGGAATCTTTTGTGTGCAGTAACAGCGAGAATGTCTGAGTGTGAGACTGTTGATGTGCTTTGAAAGGAGTCACTGTGGTGACTGTGTGTGTGTGTGTGTGTGTGTGTGTGTGTGTGTGTGTGTGTGTGTGTGTGTGTGTGTGTGTGTGTGTGTGTGTGTGTCTGTGTGTATATATAGTACACTGTTTAGACATACTAAATCGTAATAGAAAGGAGAACAAAATTGGTAAGTAGATAGATCTGGGTTTTTTTGTGTGTATGTTTTTGTCAAAAATGTATGAGATTTTTTCAACCACTTAAAAAAGACAAGGAAATTCAGTATTGAATTTCAAAAAGAGGTATACACCCTCCAGTGGTGGTATGCATGTTGAATAGAAAACTTTAAAGGAAGGCTTTCTCTGTTTCTTGGCGGGGCAAAAAAAGAGATTCAAAAAGTCCACCAATCTTTGTTGGAAACGTTATCCCAGTCTACCTCAAACATTTTATAAAAGTAAGACCACAGGCAAAACAGCTTGCATAAATAGACATCAAAGTGACATCATATCACTTGCAAAACATGCTATGACTGTCAACATTCAGTGAAAAAGCAATTGTTTGCAACTACGTCAAAATATTTTGAGACACTAAATTCTGCTGTTAGAACATTTTTTATGAGTGTGTTACTTACAGGCATAGTCTGTCCACCATGCAAGCTGTTGATGGCTGCCTGCGCTTCTGCGTGGCTGGAGAACTTGACAAAGGCGCAGCCTGTATACACAGAAAACGAGAGAAATAGAAGGGATTGGCACAAAATCTGAGATATGGCCTTGAATATGGCGGAAAGACACCATTCGTCACCATTGTTTTCATGTTATCTGGTTTGTAAATATTCTGCCGTTTGTGTGTTCAGCGCGTAAGTCTGAATAAATCAGTCTAATTGTAGTGAAGGCATTAGCTGTGTGGAACATCCTGTCCCTCGCCCATTTCTAATTCCACCCCCTCCACTTCAGAGCATGGAGCCAAGGCGTTTACTATCCTGACTTGTTTGTGATTATTAATCTGTTTAATATTTACACATTGTGATTTGTGTGCAGTCACTCATGAAAGAGATTATGATGACAAAGGCATAGTATTATAATCTGCCTATCTAACCGAATCTTTTCTCGCATATAATTTCAGATGGGAGGTTGGGGGGCTTTGCTCAAGGGGCATTCAAATCATCTTAAATCTGTTGTGTAGTTAATGCACAAAAGGAAAAGTCAAAATAAAAAGTTGGCCAGAAGACAAGGGAACGGCTGGTGGCTGCATTGTTCTGGAGCTTCATTGGATTAACATTTCAGATGATGTTAAAAATGATTTGAATAGATAATAATAATAATATTAATGCACAATATGTTTTTTAGGAGGGTTACATACTGTATACTAACCACATGATTAAATAGTGTATCAGTGTGTAGGTAAGGACAGGCTCTAAACTACTATAACATAAAGACAAGTGAAATACAGTGGAACTGAAATGTGGTAATTTTCCAAAAGCCATTAAATTAAACAGGAGCTATTTCTTTAAGCTTTATGGTCGTCATAGACTGCACACGGTATTCTGTTATGTCCTATTCTTATCCTTGCCTTCAGGTAGCTCATGTGTTAAGTCAAGAGGTAACGAATTAACAAACTCATGGATTAATTCTGTCCCCTTTTCATTAATTGAGTAGCACGAGTGTCTTAGAACCAGACAGGCTTTTCCTGAGTTCAATTGCTGGCTTCTTGAGAACTGCTGACAACCTATTTAAAATGTTCATATAAAACGTTCACATAAATGTATCCACTCTACATTCCCAAAGGAGTTGTGACGATTGATTCCAATTACAAACACTGATAGGCAGACTCAGGGGTTAGTCTGTGCCTGGCAGTGACCCCTTCACTTCTACATCTCAGGAGTCAGCTTTGCTACCCAGACAAGCAGATGAATCATTTCCTGACAAAATCAAAAAGATCAGAATCAATGAAAGACAATTTCCACCTTTACCTGAGGCTTACTCTCCACATTCCAGTCATACTGTGAATGGTAAGCAGTTGAAACTGTTGTGTGCAGACAAGTGGTGAGTAGTAAAGGCCATGTGTTTCTTGTACTGTCAAATGTCCTCAAAGCTATAGAAATCTACAGAGGCAAACAGATAAGTCAAAGAAGCCTTTGATTCTGCCACAGCACTCTAGCACCCTTTTACTTTGCTTGAACGCCCCTCCGGGTAGAGGCAGGAAAGGTCTTCATTTGTCCAACTGAAATGCATCAGCCTACTGTGTGCCATGTGACTGCCAGTCTGTCTTTGAAGGAACAAACACATTTAACCTTTGTTGTTGAAATAATAAGGGGCAGTTTGTTCTTGCAAAAGCCTTTTTGTTTTGTAAGGCAATATGACTTGCTGTTGGTTCCCTAACAAGGCTATCAGATATTGTGCCAGAATCCCATTGACCCCAGCAGCTCAGCCCAGCCAGAAATACACTCAAAACCAAAGGACTTGGCATACACCATCTATGGCAAAGTCATGTCAAACATACAATGTCCTCAAATTTCACCACCAGAAAAAACAATGCTGTAGCCTCACTTTTCCTGACCTAGAAAAGAAAAAAAGTTAAGGGACACAGAGCACAACATCTCAGAAGAATTGAAAGTGCTACAGCCTCATAAATTATAGTGCACATTTGAGTTTTTGAATTTGATGGCTCAGAATGAGTTGGGGGGGGGGAGGGAAAAGAGAGATTGTATTGCTTTCAAGCAAGAAGATCTGCACTGCCTTTTGAATTCCCGGGGTAATAATATGTATGCATGAATTCCATCCCGCTGAATGGGTGACATTTATAACACAACTTAATTATAGACCTAAAAGCCATCTCTCTATTTTTCCTGACAATTCAGGGCTCTATTCAACTCTGGCAGCAAGTGTTGCACTTTGAAAGTACTTTGAGGAGCAGCGCCATAGAGAGATGGATGTTAAACTTCTCGGCCTTTTTATTGGGTGAAGAGGGGTGCTGAAAAGCTTCTGAGTAGCATAAA
The DNA here is from genome assembly GCF_008692095.1 of Etheostoma spectabile. NCBI lineage: Eukaryota > Metazoa > Chordata > Actinopteri > Perciformes > Percidae > Etheostoma > Etheostoma spectabile. The sequence continues at coordinate 25,451,419 of NC_045733.1, read as the reverse complement.
TTTACATCAACAGGGGACAAAGCCTCCATCATGGAACAGATAGCACTGTCAATTTCAAGGTCTGTCACATTCAAATTACGGGAACCTCATCCCAAGCGAGGCGGCTGGAAAAATAATTTGCCGTAACATCCCGTAATGATTGCGTGGGACTGTTGCACAGTGAGTGATAGGACCAGATACCTATATATGAGACCTTTGTCTGGTGGTAGCATTCATAGTTAACATTGCTCTACAGTTTTCCATTTCATAGCAGTGAAAACTTGAAGAAAAGGTAATGATCAAGCCAGTGATAATAGAGACAAATAGCAACACAGGAAATGTATGGCATTGTGAAGAGAGGAGGAAGAGATGAGGTGTGGGGTGCAAGAGGGTGAAAAGGAGTGGAAGTGCGAATGAGGGAGAAAACTAGCTCCTGTTTGACACAGAAGCACCGGCCTTATTTCATTTTATGTGCTGCCAATCAGCTTGAGGCATCTGAGCAGACAGGACGAAAGGGAGCCGGGGAGGGAGGGAGAGGAAACAAGCCAGGGACAAAGAAAGGTAGTGGGCCGGTTGGGCGACGCAGAGCAATAGACCCGGGATTAACAGTGAGAGGAACAGATGTAGACATAGATAGTTGTGTGGTTCAGTATAGCCAGCCTTTTCCTTTGATATACTCACACGGCTTGTGCAATATCAACCCCTCTCCTTTGCTTTCCCACACATCCTTTTCACACACAGGACAATAAATCACAGTCAACAGAGAGTAAGGGAGGTAGAGGTTCCGAGCAATATCACTGACGTTATCGCTCCAAATATGGCTGTGAGTCAGAGACCCATCAAAGACTGATGGGGAGCCTCTCGCACTCAGAACATTCCCACCTGCATCGCACATTTCACAGCCATCTTTAATTCGACCACGCTCTACTAACTTAATAGCACATAAGCCACAGACATGAATGCATAAGCTGTTCCTGAATGCAAGCAAATCTGCTGCACAGTGAGTGACAGCAGCAAAACTCTGAGCCTGGCTGCTTTATTTACAGTAGGACATTATCGTCCAATAGTGTCTCTGGGGAGGGATGACGGGAATGTGGGAAACAAACATGATTACATCCCTCCGCTTTTCAGATAACACGATGGGGATGAGGATGAGGCGGAGGAGAGGGGGTGAGCTCAAAGACGAGGTGTTGTTTGATGGATTTGTTGAGTACAAGCCCAGGGTGAGAGGAGCTGCCGTGATGAAGAGACAACATTAGAAGAAGTTCCGGAGGGAAAGAAAAAAGGAGAGGTAGAGTGAGAACAAAAAAGGCAAGGGAAATACAGAGAGTAGTGAGAAAAGGAAAGTGCGAGGAGAGGAGGTGTCGGAGCACAGTGACAATGAGGTATGAAAGAAAAGCGAGCGAGACACATAAGAGGTGGTGAAATAAACAGAATAGCTGAAAGAAGGGATGAGTTATTCAGTAGAGCAGGGTGGATCGCAGACAATGTCAATGAGTGCACAGCAGGTGACGCACGGTTCTAAAAATGGGAGGAGCAAAAAGAGAGAGAGACAGCACGTACTGACAGACAGAGGGATTAAGAGGGAGAGACAGGGGAAAAAAGAGTTGGAGGTGTGTGGGCTCTGACCCTTACTGGCCCCATCAGGCCCACGCAGGACGGTGCACTCCTCGATCTGGCCGAAGGTCTCGAACAGCCGCCGGACGTCGTCCTCGCTCTGCTGCTTGCCGAGCATTCCCACAAACAGCTTCCTGTCTTCTGGATAGGAAGAGAGGAAGGGGGAGGGAAGGAGGGAGGGTGGAAGAGAGGAGAGAACAAATGCTACAGCTGATGGCACCGTTCTGCTGAGCTGAGAGGAACTTGTGCAACTCAAAACCGCCCCTTTTATCAGCAGTCTGCTGTGTTGAGCCTACGCTGCTGTTGTTATTGTTGTTGATCTTACTGTTGTGTGGTGTGTCACCCCACCCTGGTATGAGGGACTTATATTTTCTTTTCCAGTGAGCTATTCAAGTCTGCCACGGTGACATTTGATACAGATGCTGTTTGGAGCGCTGTGGGTTTCAGGTAGAGGTAGAAAGAGAGTGGGGATGTTTTTGCACAGGTAGACACACTGTTAGATCGTCTGGATGCTTCACTGAGTTGAAAGAGAACACGGAACAAGGAAATGGTATTACATTTTCTCATCACCAAAGGAGTAGGAATTATAATAAGCACGAGTAAACTCCGAAGCACAATCTATTCCATGATAAACTCGGTAAAAGTGACAAAACTAAACAGTGTCTCAGCCAGCATGTACTTCCAAGACTATATTTTTTCTCACTCGCTCCACTTTCTGCTGACAATCTGTAAAATATGTTGTATGGAGTGAAATTTAAGGCACTCACATTCTTCAGTATCAATGTGTATGGAAAACGTGGAGTCAGGGAAAAAATGCTTGAAAATAGTAGAAATAGTAATGTAGAAATTTAAAAACAATTGCCCAGTGTTGGTCACCCAGAAATAACAAATGCATTGCGAAACTATTTAATGATGAAAACTACAACGTCTATTTCTCATGCCTTAAAACAAAATACTGGCAAATCATTAAAATAAGTCCTGAATAAATATGTCTGTGTGTTAATTAGCTGCGTATTTCAAACTGCTATGAGTAGTTAATTTCATTTTGTCATTTGTCGAACATAGTAAAATGATGCTGAGATGCTTGGAGCAGATTTATTTCTTATGTCCATTTACTGGCCGCTTTTACACATGGACTGCAACCCAGAACTTACATTTATCTAGACATCACCCAGAGGAGATGTATGTGAGAATGCAATCAGGTGGACCAGACATCAAAGACAGGACCAGACTTTTCTCTGCCAGCCCCCTAGTGCAAAGTCTGTATAATGTCCAATTGAGCCCATGTGTGGATAGAGCCGGTCGTTCTCCGAAGAAACACGTTAAGCAAGTAGGTCTGCTGAAACGGGAAGTTTCCGAGAGTGAAGAAGAAGGGTGATTTACATGAAGACGCCAACGGAAATGTCTGACTGGAAAGACAATGAGATTTAGGAACTTCTGGCTGTAAGGGCCGACGCCAAAATTATCAGACAAATCTAAGGAATGGCAAGAGACTTGGTTGTTTACGACCAAATTATAAACCAACATGAATCTGAAAAGTCTGACTAAAAAACTGACATTTTATGTAAAATGTATCAATGGGAAAACATTAAGGGTATGTGGCCAAGGACCAGTGTAAAAATGAGAAAGCAGTCTTTTTTTTGTGCAGTCTAAATGTAACCTGAATCTAGTGTTATTTTACTGACGGGCTGACGGTGAGTAGTGACTTTTCCAAAGATCCTGACCAATATTCAACTGAGTGAAATTTTCAGTGTTGTTCCTCATTAAGTTTGAAGGGCAGCTCCACCTACTCCAATATCTTCACTGCCACTGCATGTCAGAGTTGCTTCCTGAGCTCCAGAAGAGGGCTCTCTGGCTCAGACGTATAGGCTCTATACCACTACATATTTGCCAGCCAGAAAGCTGAATTAAGTTTTCAAATTAATCTTCCCAGTGCCTTGGCATTAGACAGTGCATTCATCTTCTTTACATCTTTTCCATTATGCAGTCCCTATTCCGCTGTGTTGTGGAATGAAATGGCTACTAGCAAGAACCCATCGCCAGAACTGATGGAAAGTGGCAGGAAGAGGAAGAAGAGTTTATTGGAAATGACACTGTTGATCTTCAGTGTGAGTCATTTGACTGGTAGGGAGCGGGCGAGGAGCGGAGGGCGAGAGCATCACCTGGGCCTCGACAGATGTGACGCCTCCTGTACCTGCCAGGCCCCATTAGACGCAGCTGTTCTAAAAATAAAGCACCAGGGCTTCCTTTTTGCAGCAGGGAAATCGGATCCTGTTCCATTCCTGTAAAGTTCAAATGAGACACGTGCCTGCTACCCGCTTGGCCACACAAATGAGCACCTGCATAATCAATAAGGCCATGCTGCCGAGTCTCTACTGCTGGTGTTGTAGCTGTGGTGTCAGTCCATGTTCCTGTAGTCACGCCTCACACAGCAGGAATTCTCAAACCCGCCAGCTGAGCCTGGTACAACTGCTCATTACTGTCCCTCCTCCCTTGGAGTTCCAGGGTTGAAAGTGAGTGAGAAACCTGAAAAGATCACCACAGAGCCTGCCACTTATACTGTCGACTGGGATTTAACAAAGACCGACAGGAGGACAGACTTCTAGCTGGATATTGGGCATCAGCGTAGAAGCTGCGTAGCTGTAAAGTCAGCCCTGGACAGGTGTTGAAAAGAAATGAGCTTGATCCCTGTCCATGGCAGCAAAGGTGAAACATGAAATGAGGCCCGTCCAGAGTAGACGACTTTGCCTTGATTGTCCTTGCATCTTCCAGATTTTCACTTAGGTGTTACCGTTACAACCGAAATGGGCAGAGTGCAGTTTTACAGGCCGCCTGCAGTGTGTTAATGTTTTGGGACAAAAGTCTCATCTCGGTCCTGGCCCGAGGAGATCTAATGGCGGCTTTACAAGGCTAATTAACAAGCCATGAGCAAAGTAATGAACTTTCAAAATGTGCTGGCAAATGCAAAAATAAATTACACCCCAGTGAAGGCATTAAAGGAAGTGTGAGTGTACTTGGGAGCCTTCCTTTCGGAGAGCCACGGTGAGAAAATGAATTTGGAGCTGCTATCTTTTCATTGCCTGACCTAAGAGTGTCTCAGTCGGCCCACTGCATGCCCTGGCCAGAGTATATATTGCTATTAATTAGTCCACTTTGCACCTGTCTCCAATGCAGTTCTTATTGGATTTAGCATGTTCTCGCTCATCTCCTATGGCCACTCACAAGCTATAAATCGTTATTTTTGAATTTTATGAATATAAATAAATATCGTATAATGCAGCCTATGCACAAGGATACAATTTCATGACTCCAAAGAGCTATCCATTACAAGGGGCGAGAGAAGAAAAAAGAAGTAGAGAAATTATACTTTTCTGGAGTACAGTCATGTATTTGCATTAAGAGGGGTGAGGACCTTCCTATGGAACTGTCTGAGGAGACAAAAGTATGACAGAACTCATTGAGCCGACTGTTTGACCTCTTGGTACTTATCTCTCAACGAGAGAGGCTCTTCTTATCCCTCTAACAGAGCTGAGCCACACAGCTGGAGAACATTTGAGCTCTACAGCACTTCTCTGCTTTACTCTGAAGAGACCTTTGTAATCTGCACTTTCAAACCTTGCCACTACTTTAAAATAATAAGGGGTGTGTGGTAGTTGTAGCCTGGCTACATCATTGTGATGTTTTTTTGTGTCATTGCATACTCAAACACAACTAATTAATCCTGGAACATTTTCACTGCATACATTAAAATATAATTAGCAGATTCAAGGATACATTGGCTAAAAATAGGTTTCTGTGTATCTGTGTAAGACATTTTTATTTATGTATCCCACAGTACTGCATATGTATACAGTATCTGAATGCCTATTTACATGTGTGCAAAAACATAGTATTTAAACATAGTATGCATATTTTCTATGCATATCTTTTTCAGGCCTTAGCAAGTGTACACTCACTTCCTCTCACACAGTACTAGTAAAAGTAATCCACACATATTTTTGTTTCCTCATCTGCTGACTGAAAGTTGGGAGCAGTTGTGTGGAAAATGGTCCCATGTCAGTCTCCATCCATGTCCAAACAGAGGTGGCATGTGGACAGACGTTTTATGAATGCAAATAATAAAAAGATCAACAAAGTTATCAAGACACTACTGACATCTGACAATTGCTCGTCTCAGGAAGCCTTTTCATTTCAGCTCCCGGTATATTAAAAATGAATGGATTTTGCACAGGCACCATATGCTGTCAAGATTGATGCTTCTCTCCCTGGAATGAAGTGCTACTTGTGTTGCAGGCTGCGGTATATGCATATAGATTGTACTTTTCCTTTCCTCTCATCTCCTTTTGTCTCTCTATTGCCCTCTCTGTATCTTTCTCTTTACCCTTTATTGTCATCCCTCACCCTACTCTTTCTCTCCAGGCAAAGAAGCAGTTGCCGTGAAGTCTACTTTTCAAAAGTTTCTGCTTTTGTTTGGCAATAAAGGGAATATTCTTTTTTTTTTTTTTTTAATTACTCTTTTTTAATTACTACTCTGCTCCTGTGACATGGTAAATATATATATATATATATATATATATATATATATATATATATATATATATATTATTATTATTATTTTTTATCTTTTTGCCTGCTGGCAGTAGTCAGGGAAGCTTGGTAGTAGTAAGTGTTCAGAAAGCATGGACAGCTGCATCCAACGATTAAAGATGCCTGCTTGGCCGCTGGGTGCATTTCAAATGCAGAGTAATGTTCCAGGCAGCACAACAGAGAAGTTGTGCTTCTTATGGTCTTATTAAAAAAGCCTGGTGCACTGCTTCCTGGGAGGCCTGCCACCAGACACACTCTCACATGTAGGCATACAGACCGGGTGTACACAATGTTGGCTTTGGCTTCTTAACATTGACTTAGACTTTTTTTCATCATCTACTGTATGTCCCAGGTGTGTAAACTGAGGTAAAGAGGGACTCTATTTGGAATCAAAAGGTGCCATTTGCTTTAATTTTTGCTGTAGATAATGAGCATTATACATATGCACATCATTTAGAGAAAACAAATCTTAGCATAGCCGCTTTTGGAAAAAATGTGATTAAATACATTTGGAACTAAAAGGGCATTTAGAAAGCGCAGACCTCCTCCAAGTCATGCCCTATCTCACAATGTTAATGTAGTGGGACATGTCCCAGTCGGGAAGTCATTTTTCAGATTATTCAGACACCACATTAATGGTAACAAAAGTGAAAAATAATGTGTGTATCTGCGCTATGATTCTTCCTTGGCCCATGCTACACCCTTCCTTTCAAGAAAATTGAGCCCAGATTTTTTTTCCCCCCGTAATCCTGCTGACAGAAAAACAAAAAAACCAACAGACACACCAAACCGAGGCGGAGGTAAGAAATGGCTTTTTTAAAAATGGATAGAAAGAGAAAAACAACATAAATGCAAATGGAAGCATATCCACATAAAATTATTAAAATGCCTAAAACCTTCTCTTAGTGTGGGAATTAACCCACAGTGAGATGATTTCAGCTGGTAAAGTATTTTAAAGTAATGTATCATTTGAGCCTATGTTCAGTCATTAATCTAAGTCAGCATGGATAGAGGGATGAAGGTTCAAGATAGCAATTTGATACTCAGCAATATACAGTACCCAGGATACATGGCAATGTTAGCAGGTGAAACAGGGAGGCCAGACCCGGGATACCTAGTCAGCTGGTTTGCTAACATTCTAATGTTGTTTCAGGGTTAGAAACTTGCAAATATTATCCCTCAGCATACTTTTTAACTTTTAAGATAACTAAGAGGTATTGTATGAGCAGGGACCAGGAGCTCGCAAATGCAAAAACTCTAGAGTGTAATATTAATGATCACAACTCTTTTAAATTACAGGGAATCATTTGATTTTATTTTTATAAAATCAAATATTGCTTTATGGAGTTTCAAGTACAAAGCACCCACTCAATCATTGTTCTGGGTGAGACTGTTTCAGTTCAGGTGTCGTACAGTAAGGTGTTTTATTCTGATTCGACATAATGTTAGAAATCAAAAATCCTTAAATTTGATGAAGAATTGTAGGTCAATATGCACAGTTCATGTCCAGTGTCGCATAGTGAGGTAATTGTAAAACAATTTGCTTGATATATCTTTTCAGCTGCATTTCTTAACACCCACGTATTCCCTCTTCACATACGCAACATCTTCAACCACGTAATAAGCCCTATTCTACTTCTATCTCATGTTTAGTTCCTACCCAGCTAACAGAAGTAATTGGACCCCATCCCAATGAAAAGGATGTGCAGCCACACACTAAACCCTGCTGCTGCTGGTCCCAATCTGATGTATGCAAGTGGATTATCCAGTATAGTGAGGTGGTAAATGGAATAATCGGAGGAGAACAAACATTCAAATTGTCAGTGTGTCATGCACAATAAAAGGATACAGGCTTCGTGTTTGTAAATACATTACTTATACCACTAGCGCTGTCACATCCCTTTACCCAGGGGAGTGGGAAGGGAGCTTTAAACCTTCTGGAATGCATGATCAAAAATCAGTACAGAACAAAAACTTGAAACTCGTGAGAAATCGCCTGTTGCAACTTCAGTCCAAATATTTTAACTCCTTCTTTTTCTAATGGCAAGGGCCAATCATAGAGCTCTGCAAAAAAAGTAAATTACATCAATGCCTTAAAATCTTAAAAAATACCCTGATAGAAATCTGTGGTTTACTTTGCCTGTCCAAGTGTCCCAATGTCCATGTATATTTCTCAGCAGACACATATCAACCGCTGCCAGGATTTCTTCTTGACTTTTCAGAGTTTTCTCTGTCAAGAGGCACAGAGGGGTCTTTTGGCTTCATTTGCATGTAAAGTGGCGCGCGCTCTTCTGTGGGCGTGAGGTGCCTCCAGACAGCCCCTCCCCTGTGGCCTGCCAGACTTAACCAGCCAGCAGCCCTCACTCTTTCCTACCTGCTGGGGTGGGGCATGACAGCCCAGTGCGCAACATCTTAAGGTCCTGTCAATCTATTCACTGCCCCGACTGGGGTCAACCTTCTGCAGAGCAGTAGGTTGGCAAGGACGAACACGACCCATTTACAAAGACTCCCCTCAGCCAGACAGACAGAAGGCCTGGATAAGATATTAAAAAGGCTCGCAGGGGGCTGCTGAGTATCACATGCAGGGATTGCAATGCTCCTGGCACTGTATAAGTATCCAACAAAACAAAAGTATGGGGAGCTAATAAACAAGTAGGGTAAAGACTGTGTGTAGACAAATGCACTGAAAGTGGCACTTTGTGAAAAAGTCGATGTTGATGGAGGTTGCTGGGCATTCGAGGAGAGTGTTGAAACCGTCTTATCAGAGTTAATAAAAGGAGAGGGTGTTGCTGGCTGACCCATCATCTCTCTTCTCATCAGTGTGGTCTCCAGGCTCACAGCAGTGGCTAGAGGAGTGGGACCCGGCTCCGAGATTGTGTTTAGATAATGGCCATCTCCAATCATAGATAATCTGGCCCCATCTTTTCTTCACAGACACAGCAGCAGACAAGGTCAGGGGGAAAAAGATTCCTGGCGAGGCGAAGAGGAGATAGGGATGGGGCGGCTCTGAGATGATTTACTGCTGAGATTCACTCAGCTGCCTCCATCACCCTCCGTTAACTTTCTCATCCTGTCGTCTCTTCCCCTCTTGCTCTTTTTGTCTTCCATCTCTCACTCTCTCGCATTCCTCCACGGGCCTTGCACTGAATCCTCACCTCTCTCACTATAGCGAGCAAGATATGTCTACTTTCCTTCATTTCTGCCCCTTTTGGATTGAAGCAAATTGCCTGGGTTTCAAATAGAGATATAGTACATGTCTGTTCTTGCACTGACCACAGAGCGAGTGAGCAGAAGACCCATGCCTCAAGTATCTCAGTATCTCTGAGTTGAAATCAGGGTTTGATAGAAATGGGCAGGGAAAAAAAAAAAAGTGGTGTTAAGCGCATCAAATAAATGTGGACATTGTGTGGAAGAGGTCGGCTGACTCAAGGAACAGAAATAGATTTAAAGGCTGTGAAGCTCCCCTCCCATGCTCCATTCTTTCTTGATAATCCAAGGGAAAAATAAAATAAGACATGAGTCATTGTATTAGACAGCCAGAGAATCAGTTTTGTGATCCACAATGGCAGCCGAGCGGCAGGGTTGCTCTGGTTTTACTACTCCTCCTGACAATCCCAAATCCCCAGAGAGAGGACATCTCTCAGGGACACCGCGAACAAAAGAGGGGCTACTGGAGTCTCCACATGGAGTAATGGGCCCTAATGTCTGCACAGGCACGTAATTGAGACCCCTGCACAAGTTCCCATGACAGATAATTGCTGATGTCTTGGTATTGATAAATGTGACTCCATTCTAGAGGTACAAATGTCTCGGTGCAGCCCTGGGTTTGACAATCTAGAGGCCCCACTGGGATTGGTGTACCTGACTGCTCCTCAGCCTTCCACAGATGAATCCCTTGCTACTTACTCTCCTTTAGTCAGTCCTAGCTGGGCTGTCTATTTTCCTTTAACCACAGGCCTTCATAGTAAATCTCATTTCATTGTCAGCCGTGACTGTGGTTTACTTCCCTGGCCTATCTGCTGACTTCCTGTTGCCATTAACGCTCAATATCTCTGTTGGGGCCTGTCTGCTTGGTCTTATTTCATTCTGTGTTGTGTCCTATCCTGTCCTCCCATATAGAAAGTTCATCTGACAGACTAGCAGTGGCTGTGCCAGGCTGGGAGCTCTCTGTATTTCATTCACACTGCCTGTTCATCTGCCGTCTCTTTCTGCTGAAAAAGGGGTAGTAATTGATATTGGGACCCATCCATCCTCCCCTCTTAAGTCCAGAGATCCAATTTATCTTGGTGAGAATGCCGATTGGCTCTCGCCCAGGCCTTGTCGGTCAGACTTTGCCTGTTTTTAGATGGCCGTTAATTATAGTGCTGCCATGACAAAAAAAAGATCTACACGGGTGTGTGTGTGTGTGTGTGTGTGTGTGTGTGTGTGTGTGTGTGTGTGTGTGTGTGTGTGTGTGTGTGTGTGTGTGTGTGTGTGTGTGTGTGTGTGTGTGTGTGTCTGTATGTGTGGGTGGCAATAGAAATGGGCCATCTGATTCACACTTGACCACATAAATTAGCAAAGTGGCTCAATCTAATCTGACCTAGGCAGTCTAAATCACCACTCTAAAATGCAAGCACAGGGTAGACACAGACCGGTTCAATTAGATCCAATTCCACCAATCTAAATCTTTAACAGGCCTTATCTGCATTAACCTTAGCAATGTTAGTCACAAATAGCTTCAGAATGATCTAGTCAATCACTGTCACTCAGACTAAAGATGGAATAAGGAGGCTTTGCAAGAGAATCAGTGTAGTGTCAAACCACAATTGCCACATTTAAATAACACAATAAATGCTTGTGTGTGCACGTTTACGTTTATTTTAAAACAAATGGTCTAATTGAACTTGCATATACAGAATGCCAATATTATTCAACTGGAATTCTCACATCACACATTGCATCACACTGAATCTGACTCAGATATCTTTAGATGGTTAAACGATTTATGCTATAAAACCCCAGTAAAATGTCACAGTACTATTAATAAGGCAGATACAGTAGATAGGTTGACAGGTGTAAATGTACTGTAGCACATTTACATATACACATGTGAATACTGTACATGTGTATATTGATTTTAGAGAAGTGAAACGGGATATGTATTACAGTATACAGTGTACTAGTTGTGCACTTACTTCTAGACAAAAACAGATAAATATACTGTGTATGAGAAATTCCAACAGATACTGTGTAAAGAGATTCCAAACTCCTTAAATAATGATATGTCCCACTTTGATTGACTTGTGCTCTCTCTTCCCTTCATTAAGTGACTAGTACATTTATACATTCAGTCAAATTGATACTGTCTCTCCAAGTTGTATCTCTGGGGTGTTTGTGTAAATGTGTGTGTTTGTGCTTATCTGTGTTTGTGAATTTTTGGGGTGTTTTCCACTGCCTCTTATCTGTAAGCAGACTTTACTATTACTCTATGGAGATCAAGAGATGGAGATCCTCCACTCCCCTATCTTTTCCATTCCCTCTCTCTCTTTTATTTTACTCTCTTTCTTTCCATTTCTCTCTGTCTTGTCTTTGAACTGCTCCCAGTGACTGTGAACCTGAGACAGCCCCTCTGCTGGCACAGATGGGAAGTCAATAGAAGCAAGTGACCTATATTACGAGCTACTCTACTAACTCCCAGTGTGTCTCAAGTGAGAGCAGAATATTAAGGATTGCATTTGCACTGTTCCAGTGTATTTGTGTGTTTGTGTGTGTGTGTGTGTGTGTGTGTGTGTGTTTTAAGGGGGGTGTGCAACAGAGACCAGGAGAAGGTTAATTACCTCCTCGTCCTTCGCTGTCGGCTGGCTTCACCTGGATGGGCCGGTTCATCTGGAGAGAGAAGTAAAGGGAGAAAGAGAGAAGGAAGAGAAAGGAAATCCCAGGTTAGCATGAAAACGATAACAGCATTGGGTACAATATGTAAAGTGGAAGGAAAACAAGTGAAATGTGTCAGTGTTCCTGGTGTTAATGTCCCGAGTTTGTCCTGCTCTGTGAGCTAAACACAAAAATCAAACAGTGATGATGCCATAAAAAAAATGTGTGCCGTGCTCCATGCCAACGTGTTTAATTAATCCAGGGCACTGCCTCTTGAGATCCCTGAATTCCCCTCACAGTTCAGCAGAATTAGCACTTTTCAATGACGGAGCCACACTGGGTGTCAGATGGCACTTAGAGATTAATGCCATTACATCAGCCACTCCCAGCCCCACAGGGAGAGGTCCTTTCATGCTGGCCCTTGCTCTTCCTATCCCCTCCTGGCTCCAGACTCCCAGTCACCAGCTATTTCCTGCTCATCCCTGACCCTTAGCAATCCCTCTTTCTCTGCCTCTATCCCTTCTTCCTTTCTCTCTCTCTCTCTCTCCCTCCCCTCTACTCTCTCTACCTAGGAGCCCTTTTGCAACTCACGACCAATGTGCCACTGGTCTGGACAGCCAACCCCACCCTGCCCCAGCCTGCTCCTTCTGGAAGCTATTGAGAGCCACCAAACAGCGTAGCTGTGAAACAGCTTGTGAAAGGTTAACAGTAGGGAATCAATAAACAACCTTTGAAGAACCATTTTATAGTGAGGTGAAAGCAAAAAACGTTGCCAAGCTAACATAAAAAAAACCTTTTAAAAACCGCATGCCGTGAATAAAAACTCCCCTGGCCCTTGTTCCTCCCCTGTCTACAGTTTTATTTTTTCTCACTCCCTGGAGTTTCAATATGAAAACAGAAAAAAACACTCAATCTTGTGCTTTCTCTGAAACAGGAATGGTATCCCCTCTTTCCTTTGTGAAAAGGGTAGGTGTAAAGAGCCACCTTTGAAGACCCTTGCTTATTGAGGCTACCCACGCGTGTCATATTTAGTATTGTGTTTTATATTTGGCATGGTGTTTTTTCTGGCTTCAGTCAGCAGTGGGCCTATCTTTCTAACTAGGCCATGTGGACAGGTCCAACATGTAAGTGCCAGTGAATGGCACACGGTACTGCCCCCTCAGATCAGTCAGCGAGGGCAGCACAGTGGGTGTTGGGCCCTCAGGCAACGCAGCACTTGACAGCAGTTGACCGCGGCCAAATATAGACCTAAGACTTTGAACATGTATAGACAAGCGTATACATGGTGAGACCCTGGGGACGTAATGTACTTGTCTAGCAATATGCTGTGACACTGGAACAAAGCTTAGAGAGATGAGGAAGGCATCACAAAGACGAGCGAATGAAGCTGCACACGGACACACTAAGATACTCAGACCGACACTCCCATACAAATGGACCTGCACACACTCTCTTTCCTAAGGTGGACAATGTTGAAAGTGTTTGACTTTGCAGACACTACCAAGCAACAGCAATACTGGAAGTCACTAAATTCAATTACTGTATGTTCTCAAGGGGAAGGTGCTCCAGATGTTGGAACTGAAGCTCTGGAAGAATTAAGTACATATAGTCCTGTTGATTTGTGTTTATAGGGTGGTTGAAGGGGCCCTTGGCATCAGTAGTATCATATTTGTATGGCCTTGAAATATAATTGTTATATTTCTGGCTGGATAACAACTATTGATATTCCACTGAATATCTTTACATGTGAGTCTTAGGCCAAGTTCAGGTAAGGTGAAGCATTGTAAGTATGCAGTGGAGAGTATTAAGGTCAGTTGGAGCATTGTAAGCAGTTTGTTCTGTGTAGATATTGTAAGTGTGTGTGCGTGAGTGTGTCCTGACAGCAGCTCAGGTTGGGGGCAGAATTTGTCTCACATAAGAGGTTTAGAGTAGCCTGAAGTCCCAGGATCCCTGTCCAGTGATCAGTCAGCTTCCAGGTCTTAAACAGCAGCGATTGGTCAAAAGACTTCATTAGTAGCCCCTGAGCCACTGCAGCAACAAGAGTCATTAGACAACCCAAAAGTACACTTGGGGTTGCTAGGCAACCAAGCGGAGGTGGCCAGCAGGCAGGCAAGGCAAGCTGGCCGTTGGTCTGTGGGCTGTTAGCCAACCAATTGGCACTCCTTTCTTTCTTCTTTTTGCTTTACTTGGTCCAAGGAGGTCATAGTGAGAGGGGAGGGGGAAAAAAAGATTTCTCAACTCCCACCTTCCAGCATGTCCCACTTTCTTGTCCCTTTTTAGTGACTGTGACAATGAGTTTTCAGAGCGAGTCTGCTGCAATGTCTGCTCCAGCTTCCTGCCAAATTATGGAGTTCTGCTTGATGCCAAACTGTTGTGAGTAGCGCTCACATGCATATGGCAGCAGGAAGTTATGTCTGCTTCTCTGAGCTACTTTATAGTGTCCTCTATATATATTCTTGTGCAAACAGAAGACGTGTTTCTAGTACATGTGCTTACAGCACAAAAATCTTGAAGTTCACTTCACTTTTATCCTCTCTCTCACTGTCACACACACACACACACACACACACACACACACACACACACACACACACACACACACACAGTGGCACAAAAAGTCTAGGGGCTCAATAACAGCAGGTGGCTTAGGTGACATTTTAATCCCTTATTACTGAGTGCAGGATTAGCCAACAGATCAAGGCAGAGTTAATTATATGAATTCATCAGAGGCTGGGCAAAGAGGCAGCCTGCTTTCCCCTAGGGCAAGGACCCATCCGCACCCTGCCATCCAACCTTTTGCCTACACACATACATTCGTCCACACTAAGGAAAAGGACAAGTGGCATTCTGTGTGTCTGAAGGGGCTTGCTAGTTCCTTCCTTTCTTCCTTCCTGGCACTGCAGCGGCAGAAAGCTAAGATAACACATACAGTGAAGCCTCCAGAGAGCCTGTAAGACAAATGACATCTACTACCTTCCCGTTGGGCCCCGCAAAATGAACTGCATAGACATTGGAAAGGAGGACTACAGGGTTTTTCATTCTATAGACGTGTGGCTGCCAAGGCTGAAAGGAGTTCAACACCCCCCCGCCCCGTCTTGCTTTATCTTTGTCTCTCTATGCCCCTTTGGCCTCCAAAACCAATATGCTTCCCACCACAGCCCTTTAATGGGTTGATCAATGCTGACAAATAGGCAGCTCATGCTATCTTGCCTGGGAACTCACAGCCCTGTACCTGTGTGCTGCTGCACTTAGAGAGGCCATCTCTCTTTCTCCTCATCTCTCTCTTTTTCTCGTCTTTCTCTTTCTTTCCAACACTTTTTTCCCTCTCCATACTTTCCCCTCCTTCATGCTCTATTTCCTTTATGTCTATACATTCATTTTATTTTTCTTTGCTCTAATCTCCAGAGGCAAATCTATAATTTTCATTCTGTTATGATGAATACAAGTCAGCTGAAGTCATGGAGGGGTAGAAAACCAACACTACTGAATAGAGGAACTTGCTTTCATTTTCCAGTAAAGGACTGTGTGTAAGTTTTTGAGTGTATGTGGTCTGTGTTTGTGTGTGCATGCATTTCAGTCCATCTATCTTTGGCTTGGCGGTCTGATTGATAACATTGCAGTGGAGAGACAAGGACGCCGCTGGCCTTTGACCGTGTTAGACCATACTTTGTGAATACCACTGCTCACAAAGCAAGCGCTAATACTTTTCCTCCAGTTGGATCACTTTGGCTGTAACTATTACACATTTTCTTTTCTTTTTAGATGACTAGCATAATCCTGTGTGAAGATGGACTTTTTAGTGATTCAGAAATGAATCAGCCAGAATAAATTACACTTGGGAAGATCCTGATTTTTAAATGTGATTGCATTTATTTTTCTAACCCCATATCAATTGTTAACTTCTTTCTCATTTAAAGAAGGCTGTAACCATTAGTATTTCTCAATGTTAGGGACATGCTAATAAAATATGATTACATAGTAATATGTAAGCCATAAGAAATTGTGAATCACACAGAACAAACTACCGGAGACACACAGATAATTGTGATGTCCTCTGAGTAGATATTGGTAAAGTAGATATGGTAAAGTGAGCACTGGGCTAAACCCGCAATAAGTGCTGCTTGTCCATTAAATATCAAGTCTCTCAGAAAAAAACAGCAAGTTGAATGCATGCAATATAGGGTAAAAAATATATTTAATGGTCTAAAAAGGCTACAGTTCAAATTAACTTTGCCATATTGGGCCCTATTTTGAGTAGACATTTATAACAATCCACTCAACTGTTGTGAATTGCGCACATGGCGCTCAAAGAAGGCGTATCCAGGCACATTTGCTATTTTTGTTCATCAGTGAGCATCCACACTCGACAGGCGTGTCCTGTGAAGTGGGATATTATGATGAATCATTACCTTCTTAGCCAGTCACGTTACTCATCTCATAACGTTGAAACAGATGTGGCAATCACAGTGACACATGTGTCACCAAAGGGAAGAGTCAAGATCAGTTGTCGAAATAAAACAATATTCTTGTCCATAAGGTGCACAATGGCAAAGGCACACATACAGTTTGTCTCCACAAGTTGGGTGCCAAAGGTTGTTGAACTTAATTAATGTTAGTGGTAACCATTTTTTACATCTTTGTTAATGCATAGTTTTACTGTAAAAGAGACACTGATTCATTGTATAACCATATATAACCAGAAATAGTCACATTGTCATTCTGGTCGCCTTAGTTTGTTCTAATGAGGAAATGAATAAAGTTGGATTCATTTAGTTTTGGCTTCATATACAGTACATGCAACAACAAAGCCACTACTGCCAAAACTGTGATTAAGAATTTTTCTTTTTGAGCCCTGCTAAAACCTCACAATTCCCCAAATAATCCTGTTTACATGACTTCCCTTAGAGAATTGTTGAAATGTTTTTTTTTCCATTTCCAATACAACAAACTTTTTTTTCTGACTCGCCACTGTCAAATTTTACCGAAACAGGTACACCAATGTTTTGCTCTACCATCTATTGTTGTTCACCACAGCAACAGATAAAGCTCTAGTGAAACTTAAAATGCATTGAAACATAGAATACAGTACTATGTTTGCAAGACCTGTTGAAATGGAGGCACTGCTACAAGATGCTATTTCCAGAGACTATTACTTTTCAAGTCATCAGGTGACATTCCCTTGATAAGCCATCCATTGTTTGATGCCTCTCATTATCATTCTGTGATTTCACCGTCAGTGAATTAATTGGAGCTGTTGATGCCATTTATAAACTTTTAAGCTCAATTAAAGATGTTTAATGCAGACTGACTTTTCTTGAAGATGCAACAAAGAGCCGGTGGCCGTGGCTGAGACAGTAAAGCCTCCTTCCAAAAGTAGATATAAGGATGATCAGACGCTGACCTTTGACTAATATAAAGTCACTATAAGTGCCGTGACCTCTGTCATTATTATCAGTGCATAGGAGGTTTAAGTAAGTAAGGGTATTCTGGTTCTTTAAATGGAATTGGCATTTTTGTCAATACTTATTTCAAAGTGTCTAGATAAGCTTGTAATTAGTTTAACTGTCCAGATTGGATCCTTGAATACATTAATTATATTCAGGTATTATTGCAACAACCAAAAAATGGCAAGCAAGCTTCCAAATCCTGCACAGCCTGTACTGCACCAGCCCAAATTACTCCTTCCATCACCCATCGTTCACACGTCAGGACATCCTGCCCCTCATTTCTGTGCGGAAGAGAAACAGGACCAGCACAGCGGGAATGAGTCTTTCTCTCAAATTGGTGTGCGAGTTCACAGCAGCCTCCCTGTGAGGCCAGCGAGTCAGGTGAGGTTAGGCCTGCCGTGTATGTGAGGAGGAGATGGGTTAGAGCTGGAGTGATCACACAATGCCTGTCTCCCTCGAAAACACATGAAGGAGGGCTGTGTCTGCCTCACTGTGAGCAAGAGGGAGAAGGGCTGCTGACAGCTCAGCAGAGGGTGGCTGGCTGGAAAATGTGGCCTATTTTTAGTTTTAAGCCTGAGCTCCTTTTTAAAGACTAGGTACTGGGGATAGGTTGTGGGAAGGAGAAGGGGGGAGCAACAGCAAAAGAATGTTGCTCGTAACCAGCTAACAGTTTTCCCTGGTGTGATGCTGCAGCGTCGTAGGGAAACATCTCTCTGCGTGTGTGTTTTGTCTGTGTAATCTCGGTCCCGTTCTCCATAATTACCTGGCAATTGATTCCCCCTGGAGAAGGATTTTGGCTTTTAATTTATCTCTATGAATCCAGTATTGGCTCTTTGGTGCTTTGAGAAGCCATCTGAACTGATCTATACCACCCCACCATGCTTGGCCAAGTCCAACCCAGTCTAGTTTTAAGGATTGTAATCTAGCCTGAATTCATAATAGCCCTATTCTCCCTTTCTATTTTTATTATTACTCTACCGGTGCCCAGCATGCCTCCTCTTGAGGTGGGACAGGTGCGCACTGAGACAGAAAGTGGATGAGAAATCGAGCCATCATGTTATCCTCTGCTCCATAAAGCCTCTGTTCTCCTCTGACTGTAGATGGATTGCTGTGTAGATCACTGCAACCAATGGCCAGTGCACTATATTACATTTATTGCCCTTTTTTCCTTCCTTTCTCCCTCCCTCTTCTTCCCGTGGATATGAGGGGGGGTGGAAAGAAGGGCAGGGGGAGTCGGTGTAGAGGTGCAACAGGGGGAAGAGGGGGGTGACGATTCGACACAGTGAGACAAGACTAACAAATTAGTCAAAGTGACAGGGAGTTTTATGAGGTCTGCTCTTGTGAGGCGACTGCTGCTCTTTCTTCTCTCTCCCTGTCTCTCTCTCTTTCTCTGGGCCACAGGGACACACAGACGCGCGCGCGCTCGTGTGTGTGTGTGTGTGTGTGTGTGTGTGTGTGTGTGTGTGTGTGTGTGTGTGTGTGTGTGTGTGTGTGTGGGTGTGTGGGTGTGTATGAGATCTTTGCAAAAATAAAACAATTGAAGTATATTAGAGAATACACACCGCTGCCAATTAGGGTGTCACCGTAATACCACGGGTTACGTGAACTACAGCGGTGATGACATCATCTCCTCATTTTTAAAATGTATTCTTTTTTTCATTTTTTCGCCTGTGAAAGTTACTGGAGTGCATATGCCGTGTGATATGAAATATACCCTAATGAACACAATAATCAGTTTAGTTATCCTCATCGACTGTCAATCCTATATTCAAGAGATTAGGGAGAAAAACTTAAGTTGCTCATCACTTTGCACTAGAGGAAGGACAGTCCATTAAATATATGCAGGGTTTCTTTTGTGTGTCCGATTATTATAAATCATTTCTACAGGACTAACATTTAATACAATACACGGTAGGGAAGTCAAAGACATTTTTCCATTCGCAGTTGAGGTGGACACATTAACGTTTCTGCTTATAGCCTAACCACATCAAAACAGTATGTTTACATTTGTGCCTACATGCCTGTTTTGTAGCCTAAAACAGAGCAGCATCATTAGTGGAGAGAGCAACAATTTAGCTCTTACTTTCACTACTGTCGTAACGGGGGTTGTGGTTAACCCCTGTATCGCAGCGATACATTCCTTCTTTACCGCGGTAAGAAAAAATCCATACTGTCACAGCCCTACTGCCAATGCATCCATCCAAAACACATAAGTTTTAATGCCCAGACTCAAGCCCTGCACACAAACAAAAAGCCAGAGCATGACTTGCAACAACAACCCAGTGCCTCCCCAGGAGCATCTATCACTCTGCAAGGCCACAGTACAAATATTTCTGAGCCAGGCCGGGAAAACTGCTAAAGTGGCTCGCTGTATAAAGAGTAGTGGGAGAATAATAATAAGTGGAGGGTAATGACACACCATGCATCTGTCAGATTTATGAGTGTATATCCTGCTCTGCTCCTCTCATACACCTGCCGGGCCGTGGCTGTGCTCCAGTCCGTACACACCACAATGCTGATGAGAGGAGTCAGCGGTGAGCAATCGTAAAGCAAAAAGCGAAAGGGAGAATGGACCTGGACTTGCTCTGCTGTGGGCAATGACAACATCCAACAATTGAGCACTAAAGTCCC
>NC_045733.1:25424083-25431295 GCF_008692095.1 Etheostoma spectabile | reverse complement strand
ACACACACACACACACACACACACATGCCAAAATGGTCTGGAAAAAAGCACAGAATCACAGAGAGCTATTTAACAAACAAGTAGCCAGCATGAGGGGCTCAGAGAAAAGAGCATGTGATCCATATAAAAAGTATTTGAATATATACTGTAGATATACAAAGATATGTTTTTATGTATATATAATTATGCTTAAAAACTCATGGCAGCATTTTACAGTTACCTAAACTGTTAATTATGTTCCTAGAAGATGCCACAGTGCTAGTGATTTCAATAGAGCACTTCTTTCCCATCAGACAACATATTCTGTGGCCCTTCCAGGTTAGCTTCTGTTCTACTGTAAATTGTAGCATTGCACCAGGGAGGAGAAAAACATTTTAATGTAAACAATGCACAGTTCAAAAGATTTTGTGCAGTAGCAAATGCAATTTTCAAGTTCTTGTTTGGTCTTTAGGATACACAGAATCAACCGAATGTTGGTGAGATGTGTTGAATATAAATACAGTTGTATTATTTACAATGGAAATGTGATAATTAGAGTTGGTAAAATGCAGCCAGAGGCTGAGGACTGGTCCTTAAACAACATATTGTTTATAGAGAGTTTATCTCTGGTCAGGTTTACACATTTGTGGCTGCTTGTACATATTGAGAATATACTTCTTTGTCTGTCCATAGTGGGTTAAGTTTCACATTTGGAGACTATACATTGTGGTCACTGGTGAAGTGTTGGATGACTTTGTCCATGTGCTTACTTTAATCATAAGTAAAGTAATGTTTAAAATTGTTAATTCAATTTAAAAAAAAAAAAAATTAAATTAAATTTTAAATTTGTCTTTTATTTTCACTAATACATGTTGGACTGAACAGAGCATACACACTCAATACCAGCAATTGATAGTGTGATCCTATTGGGTTTTTACCATCACAGTCATATTCACATGCACATGCAGTTTTTACACTCAAATAAACACATCTGTAACGACAGAAAGCCATCTGCCAATAACATAGACAACCTGTGTCTCAGATGAGATGGCCGCTGTATGATCTTAGAATTCCCAGCAGGAAGTGACTTACAGTAAATGTGCACACATATGAGACACCAATTGCGTAGGTAGTATTGGGTTAATAATGTAAACATGTTCATGCGTTTACTTGAGAGAAGATGTCACCACATTGACAGCCCTCTCTTTTGTAGCAGCTGTATGTGAAAATCGCCTGAAAATAGCAGAATCGTGTGGCATACCATGTAAAGCAAATCAAACAGGTGCCATAGTTAGAGCTTATTAAAATAAAATTTAAAAAAAGCAACCTGAAAAGCAGAAACATATTTCCAATGCACATTTCTTCATCAGTGCCCCTTTTTTTACTAACGTTTTGGTTAAGTTAGGGTAACAGTCGGATGCGCTGTGTTTTTTTTCTGGTTTATTAATATATTTGCTTCTATTTTCGATTTATTATTTAACACACATTCTCAAAGATAATACAGTTTTCTTTGTTTCAGGCTGTGCTGGGTTCTGTCTGAAATGCATTTTCACTTGAATACGATTAGGTGTTTTTTGGAGAACATTTTTGTCTTCATTTGTCTTACTGGTTATGTCTTAGTTTTAGATATCTCCAGGGAGCTAAAAATCATCTTAACATGTTAACAGATGAACATTTCACACGTCTGGCTATTGATTCTATGAGGTTTAAGATAAAATCCCATAATATCCTCTCACACACACAGGCCGCAGACAGTATGAGGTACATATTACACATATCATGCACATGACAACACACACAAAAGAACAATAGATTCAAAGAACACACACTCACTGGCTGCTGTTAGTAAGGCACAAGAATGAAGACCCTCATGAAACAAACACTATCATAGTCAAATTGTCTCATAAATACACACAGGAAGCAGAACAAACAGAAATAAAATAATAACAATGGAGCAGAAGATGCATTATTGCAATGAGCATTAGAAGACTGTTATTAAACAAACCAATGTAGTCATGTGGATAATTAAGCACATAGAGACATGCATACTTGCTCAGTTGCAAACACATGCATACATTTATACACACTCACACATGCTGGCAAACTTGTGCAGAGATGCCTTTAGACACTCTAGCACACACACAGAAGCACACAGCCCTGCAAGTGTGCTCCAAGACGCCGTTAGCACAGAAGGCTGTTTGTGAAAATGATCACATCAATCGAAGTGATAGATAAAAGACTGGGAGCAATTGATAAAGTGCCACAATTATTTGGAAGATGAATGGCTGAATTTGCTTTTGAAATTGGACTGGATCTCAGTGCAATGGAACAGAACTCATCATCATCAATGAGCCTGCCATTAGATTGCTTTCTGTCACAGCCCAATATCAGCCCGGACAATTGGATCCATCTGCCAAATGGGATCAAATAGACCTACTCACACAACATCAGAGGTGATGTATAGTGACCATGTGTAAAACATATTACATTGCAAATACACAATACATCATTGTGTATGTTGTTGTGTGTGCTGGGGTATATTGTCTGCCATCGCCGTGGATGAGTACGCTCAATAGAAATGATTTGAGATACATTAAAGGAACACCAGTACGACATAGAGGGAAATGATAGCACAAGCTATGGAAGTCGGAAAAAAACATGACGCTTAAATGCCAGAAACAAACTCATCAATTCATATAATGTGCGTTAGGTGATTGTAAAGAAAAGGTATGGTGCTAGTAGCTTGAGATAGATGTGAAGTTTAAGGTGGGTTTAAGTAGGAGAGACAGAAGAATGATTTTTCTCACATCTTCCAATAACACCAGGATATTTTTCTTTTATTATTATTATGTAAAAGAATATTTGCAAAGTTGCAACTCATAAAACTTGCACTATCGCATCACATAATTTATTTAAGCCTATAAATCCTTTGGCTTTTGCAGTTATACGCCTCATAATGATGCATTGGTTAACACGGCCTGAATACTTGAGCCGCATAAAAATGGTAATAGATTAAACCAGGGGAGTGTATGGACCTGCAATGTGTACAGTATGCGTGACGGTGTGAGTGTGTAAGCGGAGCTATCAGTAAAGAAGTATTACTACAGCTTACACAGGCCCAAGCAAACAGAAGGGAGCATCATAATGCACTGTATCCGCGCCTGCATGCACATGCACAAATCAACAGAAGAGGGACCAACACAGCAGGGGTGTGGAGAGAAACACTAAGTAATGTTTTGCTCTGGGAGGGAGGTGACAAGGGTCTGACGATTCAGAGGAAGCGTGTACTGTAAATGGGCCGCTATTAAAGGAGAGAAAGGCGGAGAAAACATATTTGCTCCTAAAATTAGTTATTTACCTTTTCCGCACTGTAAATCACACACACATCTGCTTCTACTTATAAATCAGGTTGACATTATAGTTTTGTCTTTATTTTCCTCATTCATTTCTGTTTGTTTTGCGCTCAGACAGACTTGCATCTCCTGAATCTTCAGTATTTTCTATTCATATACTGTATAAACTACTTTGTTGCTCCATAATTACTCAATTAAAAAATGACTGTTTGATTCTATTCTGTCGTAGTATTTCCTATTTTATATACAGTGTATTTTGAGTGTCGTGGGGTAGCTAAGGTAAATGAGGACCATCTCTGTCCAAAGCAGTGACAGGCAAAACTAAATTGGAATGTAATTAAACTTTTCCTACGCCTACACTGTACCTATTTCTACCCGTGTTTGCAATAAAATGAGCTTCTTTCTGCTCGTCTGTGAAGGAGTATGTGTACACTGCATCCTGATGTACCCTTCACCATCACGTTTTTTTTTTAAACTCTCATTGTCTCTGTCAACTCAAGCTGAGAAAAATGCACGCACACACACACACACACAGACATGTAGGCATGTGCAAATGCACGCAGAGCCCCACATACACACATTGTTCCTGTGTGGTCAGTGTCTGGGGGAGCTCTGCAGGGACCTGTGCTGTCAGAAAGCAGACCAAAGACTGTCCCTGGTCCCTGCTCCACCTGCTGTGACAGCTAATTAGGCCTGGCCACAAAGGCTGGCCTGTCTGGGTGCTGGAGTGGGTGTCGTGGCATGGCATGGCAGGGCATGGCATGGGATGCCATAGGGATAACTTGGCCAGCTGATGAGGTGCCCTGCCATGTTGTCCAGGGACACGCTTAACCCGGGAACACCCACGGCCACAGCGGTGTGTTCGCGTCTTTGTTAGGCTCCCCTTCAGTCATTAATTACACTCACACACTTCTATTAGTCCTCCATTTAGGCTAATCAACAAGCAGGGCCCTCTGCTGACATCATTAGCTCTCATAACAAGCTGCAGCATTTGGGGAGGGGCCCTTCAGAGCTGGTTGTGAACATTAACCCTTCCTTGGCAGTAATGAACCACCCTTATCTTGTGATGCACCTCCAGGCCTTTTGTCCTGCTCCTGTTGTCCAACACCCCCCAGCATGTTCTTCTTGCAGCGCTGTCATTGTGAGACAGCAGCAGCTAGTGCCAAAGCTGTGGTCGCTCCAGGCAGACAAGGAAGCTTAAATAGCATTGCAGGAAGTTAACACTGCAAGGGGGGCAATGTATTTTTGGGAGGGTTGAGGATCAAAGGCGCTGAGGAAATGGGATGAGACAGGGCAGTTTGAGCCCTTTGGGTGTGTGTGTTTCTTTGAGTTTGTGTGACTTATATTAGATATGAGGAAAGGAAAGAAACACAGGTTGGAGATGGTGACAGGGCGCTCAGCCGCTTGCCTGGACCAGCAGGGAGCATGGGAAGGGAGACCGGCCCCCTGAGCAACTGCACAACCTCCTGGGGTGTGAGCTGGTGTTTGAACGCAACATTATAAATACGCACTCACACATAAATACACAGACTGAGCTCAAATGTGCCAGTTGTCCTCAAGGAGTAAACATGCCTAACTTAAAAGTGTTTTTTATCACTTTTTGAATGACATACACACACGCACACACACACATATACAGGCTTGTAAACGCACAAACACCTAGTCCCAACTTTCATGTTGCTGCACACATGCACAGATATGTACGGGCCCTTGCATCATAAATATACATGTTTGTGTGTACATATGTACGTGTCTGTGATCCAGAACCTCTTACAGATGCATGCATGCAAACACATGCTTCTGCACAACCATGCGGCAGCTGGTACTAGTCACCCTCCACATAGTGCCACTTTTCACATAGATTCACACCTGAACACAGAGCTAACTCATGTTATCCAAATTGCAAACGTGTATTTATATGTTATTATTGCCATCTCTCACACAGATGCACTTTTTTACACTTAATGTGACTCAAGGCGCGTAAGTCAGGCAAAAGTCACTTATGTGTTTATATGTGTGTCTGTATGTAAGGTGAATACCCACCTTGGATGTGTTTGTGACGTTGATTATTACAAGGTAGAAGTGTCCATGTCGTAGGCATAATTTAGCTTCCATATCACTGTTCAAATTCATTTACCTTCCAGCGTATGTCTTATGTGTTCCATTTGCTTGCTGCAGCAGCATCAAACTATCTAATACATTGTTTGCTGAAACTAGCTTGTGTAAAGCCATGGTCAGTGCTGCTCTGGCAATTTGGCTGTGGTCAATGTTGTAAATTTCCAGGTCATTACACACATTCAAAACCACAGGCAACCGTATCAAGATAATTTCATGCAAGCCGTGTGGGCGAGTTGTTGGCATCACAGAGCCAAATAAAGACACAACTGAATATGCATTATGAGCACATAAGCAGGAAGCAATACATACTTACTGTACTGTACAGTATGTGCTTGGCAAGCAGCTTGCACCATAATGAATGGGGCACCATGTTTGAATACTTTATCCATTGTTAAATAAATCCATGTTAACTAATAACTTATGAAGTTTATCTGGGGACAAAGAACTTAGCAATCATAGCCAGTTTTAAGGACCACAGACCAAGTTAAATAATTTACTACTTACTGAGAGCCATGGACAACGCTAAAAGTAAGCAGGGCAAAAGTACAACAAAGTCAGAGAAACCCCCATTAGACTCATGTGCGCGATTGATTCGGAATGCACAATCCTAGCCAATTACTGCATCCCAAACTTGTGCTCAGGGCAATGTGTAGCCCTCTCTGTTCTTTACTTATTAATCCCTGCCAGCCCTGCTGTATATTGTCCTGTTTGGCTGTTCATGGTGAAAAATGTGTTGTCCTCTGTCTCACGCATCTTCTCTGTAACCATTGTTGACTATTAACTGATTTTCCTGTATTATACAGTAAGCTGTAATTTAGAAGGGTACACATATGTCGCTGCTCTCTGTGGGCTATTGAGGCAGAACCATAAAAAACAAGGCTTCAAAGTTGTCACGGAATATTGTGGCCGTGTTGGTGAATGCTATGTGATACACAAGCTGCGGTGCAACTTTGAAGTGCAAGACATTTTATAGATGTTGCTAATGGTAAAAGCCAAACTTTTCCTCCTGCCACAAAGTATTCTCAGAGTAAACGCTCAAACTTCAGAAAAGGAAGCTGTGGTGCACTTTGTACAATACTGAAATATATTAGCGTACCTATGTTTATTTGTTTGTGTGTGTGTGTTTTAATTTATTTGTTGGTTCATTTTGCTCATTTGCAAACCCACAACAAACAAGCATATGCACACATTCAATCATGCATGCACACATATAATTTGTGTCAAGAGAGGTTTGGAATGAAAAGGGTTAACACTATTTTCTAGCTCTTATCGGCACTTGTAAAAGGATAAGGAGAGGAAAAGTGGGAGATAGAGGGAGGGGGAGCGAGAAAATGCCATTTGGGGGGAGAGCCAAGTGGGTCTGCTAAACGAGTGGATTCTTATGCAAATACATGCTAATTTATTCGCACAAGGCAGTGGCAGCGCCCGAGGCTGCTTTGATTGGCAGTTGCAGGTCTGTGTGTGCTGAGGAGGGACGCTTGGCTCCGGGTGCTTCTGTAAAGTTGGGCACGGCTGCCTCTCCATGTTCTACATGCTCTGGATCCACCGACAGCACACGTCTGTAGCCTAGCCTCTCCACCGGACTAGTCCCAGCAACCAGCAGGGCTCCTATCCAACAAAACTCTCCACACACCAAGAGCTCAGCTCAGCCAGCTTCAATTCCTGCATGGCTGGAAGCGGCCAAGGCATCATTATAAAATCAATGCCCCAGCTTTGTGTGTGTGTGTGTGTGTGTGTGTGTGTGTGTGTGTGTGTGTGTGTG
>NC_045733.1:25420601-25424073 GCF_008692095.1 Etheostoma spectabile | reverse complement strand
TGTGTGTGTGTGTGTGTGTGTGTGTGTGAGTGAGTGAGAGAGCAGGAGGGGTAGCGTTCTGGGCTTGTTTGTGTGGATTCTAGGGGGTGTTTGTGAGTGGCAGAACAGCAGAGGTGCCGATGCAATGCTCTCCACGCTCACTAATGGGCTGACAGAGAGTCTCTAGGTCAGGGCCTCCCATTACTTCAGGAGGCAAACTAGCTAAATGAATAGGAACTTGAACCTAGCTATCACCCAGAGGAAATGTAAATGCCATTTGTTTCTGTGGCAAGGTGTTGTCATGCAGAGCAGTGGTACATCTTGATAATGTAAACATAAATTCCTGAATACGGTGATGCCAGAGTAATTGGGTGGCTGCTATTTATCATTTTTGGCAGTTTTTTCTGTGTATTTGCAATGCAGGAGGAAGAAAAGCAAATTTAGCCGGGCGACGATGAAGCCATTACTCTGTCTATTACTCATTCACACAGGCCCCCAGGCCAATAGAAAACACTTTGAATTCACCAACATAAAATAGAATATGTTCCCTAAAATAAAGTGCATTCTACGCTACCTTATAAATATACTCTGCCATGATGAGGTTTGTTGGAATGAAACAATGGAGCCATTTCCCCCCACTATTTCTCTACAATAATATATATGTATGGTAGGATTCATGCATATTATTTGTTAAAAACATCTCTTTCTAATGTGCAACCATGCTTGTCTCCCACCCCCACCCCCCCCACCACGCACACACCACACACCACATGTTCCGTACCACATGCCACAATTCCTGCCCCCCCCCCCCCCCAACTTTTCACACGTGCCAAAGCAGAATGGGTATTTTTAAGGTCTGTAATTATATTCTCTGCAGTGTGTAGGCAGCAAAATTACTCGGTTGGCACCCCCAGCACCCCAATCCCACACTCCCCGCATACCCTATCTCAATGGGAAATAAAACAAAACCATTTAGACAGATCTGGAACAAACACATCCAGACCTTTTGTTTGTCACACCTGGGGACCACAAATGGATTCTCATCATAAAGTAGATTGCAAATGTATGCTTATTTACAGCAGCATCTCTCTCATTCAAAATATCACAGTGATTTTGCCATGAAGTGGCCCTGTGTCTGCCCATGTTGTCCTCACTCGAGTAATCTCCCTTCTCCAGCTTTTGATGACACCAGAGACACAATGTGATGTTCCCTCATCACCCGTCACACGTTGCCCACCGTTGGCTTTTTGAAATAGCACACATGCCATATGCATATTTCACCCCCCTTCTGCCATTGCAGAAGCAATGAATAATACATCTTTTGTTATATTATTGCAAGAGATTTGTAACACTTGAAACAGAATGCAATATGCAGTTTATCTCCATACATGGCGAACACAAGGTGCTTCCGTAGTGTCTGTTTGTGTCACCAGGCGAGAGGGGACGAAAAGAGGAGAACAGAGGAAACAAGCTTGTGTTACTCCTGACAGTCCATCAGGTTCCCGGGGCAATTATTCTCCCAGCTGAGGAGTTGGATGCTAAGGCTTTTGACGGCCTTTGTGCGTGTCTACACACTTAAACAAAGGATGTGTCATTTTTTAACATGTCTATGTGCTTTGTGTTACTTTTCAACCCAGCATAATGTTAATAGCAGGCTCATGTTGGCATGTATTTTGGTATTAGTGTCAGTGGCCAAAATCCTCTTAAGCTGTTGTGACAATTTGACTGTAATACCAGTCATATCTTTCTACAATATCTTGTCTGTACGCATAAACAACAACAAAACATCAGAAGATATTAGAAAATGGCTCCAAAAACGCCATTAAATGCAAAGATATCGTTGAAAAAGTTTAAGCACCATACTTTTTCTTGGCTTTTCGTTCAGTTTACTAACCTTTCAGGACCTGGGAATTATTACATTCATTTCCCATATTCTGCGACCTGTGTTGAAAATCTGGCATTATTAAAATCCACCCCTAATCATCAAGCGCCTTTGTTTTGAGGCCGCAACTGCGGCCCATTTTGAAATGTAATTTCCTGAAGTAGAGGGTCGAGAGCTGATGCCATTTTAAATGGAATAATTGAAGTGTTTTTTTCTTCCTGCATGTGTGAGCAGCCGTGTCCGTTGTTTGCCTGCCTTGTCCTCTCAGAGATGGAAGGGTGAAAGCATGGTGAAGGCCTGCAGTAATCCCTCCAGCCTCTATCGTTTAATTTGACGAGGAGGCGTGAGGTGATGTGGAAGAGGAAATACGTCCTCGCTGTTGCTGTATACTACTTGAGAGCTCATTCACTGCCTGGGGCTATTGACCACACCATGTCAGGTTCTATGCTAGAAACGCGTCCCCACACAACACTTAAATTGCATTTGGACCTTGGCTGGGGTGAGCAAATGCTTGGCCAGAAATCAATGGAAGGATACAAGCCTCGGTGGACACGGGAAGGCGTTAGCTTTCATTCCAGCTATTGACGAATGCCAGGTACATTTCATCAAACTACTGTAGCTCACTGAGTTTTTCTTGACTGTACTCATGCATATTTGAGATGGGGTAGTTGCTTAGAGAGATATTTATTGTCAAAAGTTGGGATATGGTTTCCGTGGGTGTTTTTTTCGTGATAGCCAGGAGCTGATAAGCCGTTGAACGTCTTGAGGAACATAGGTTAAAAATTTAAAAAATGAATAAGTAGGTGGATAAATAAACATTGTTTCCCAGCTTTGCTTTGCTGATCTGTGACTAAATGGATAGCCATTAAGGTTTAAAAATCCTAGTGTGAAACAGACTGGAACACATTGAGCTTCGGCTCAGCATAATAGATTTTCATTTCCTTAATCAACTTCCTTATTCATCCTTTTTTTCCCAAGGAATTAATATAGATCAGTGTAAATGGGAGCCAAATACATGAGTGGCAGCATGCGGGGAGCAGACTCAGTGGAGGAGAGCAGGCTTTTCTCCTTCACCAGGAACAGCATCTGTTGCTCCCCTGCTCCAACGCTATTTACAGATAGCTGCCATTATTTACGCCTGATGAGATTCCATCCAATTTGCCAATCCACACTGTTCACAGAGAAACGGACAACACAAGCACTTAACAAGGAAGTATCATAGTGAGGCTTGTCAGACCGGCGCATGTGGTTTCCGATTCAGCATTGGCCGAAAGATTGTGAAAACCATTTGTTGCTATGTCACAAACACAAAAGAATGATTCATATTTGGTTCTGTGAAGGCAAGTGGCGCAAACATCTGTGGTGCAAACATTTGTGCACGTACACACACTCGTGCACACATGCACCAGAGCCACCAGAGTCTCATAGTATGTACGCCCCTGCCTAAATACTGTGCCTAAACCTCAGATGAATCCTTGGAAAGTTTGATGTGCCAGCTTTCAGCTCTAGGCTAGGTAGGTGAGTGGTATTGAAATAATGCACAGTGAATATTATGTGCAAGTGACTTTTTTTGTGGATTTTGGAAATCAAATTCTTTCTGTGACTTTCTCT
>NC_045733.1:25367850-25420591 GCF_008692095.1 Etheostoma spectabile | reverse complement strand
TCACAGAAAATGGATTTATTTATGTCTGTGTTTGTGTGCGTGCGTGCACGCGTGTGTCTATGACAGTGTGCAAAAAAGACAAGAACCAAAAAAGAAATGCCAAAAAAAAGGCTGCAGAGAGAGGAAGTGACAACGAAACAAAAGAACAAGAGAAGACCAAGACAGAGGAGGAGAAAGTGACAAAGGCGATGAGAATAAAATGAGGTGACAGAGAGGAAGAGAAAAATAAAAAATAAAAAAACAGGCATGTCGAAAGTGAAATAATAGAGAAAAGGGGGAGAGAAAGGAGGACACAGTACCAGACAGAGGGAGTGAAACTTTAGGGAGGATTGGCTGTGGCAACAAAAACGTTTTCTCTATGATTGCAGTTCTCTTCGCAAATAACGCATAGTCAGTTTTAGCTTTTTCAACATTAGGACAATTCAGATGCCAGAAGAAGAGAGGATAAACTAAATTGGCAATTGAAATACATAAATTGACTCTTCAAATGCTCAAAACTGACATATGTCGACCCATCAGACTGCAAGGAGATTAAAACAAAATAGATATGTTTCCTTGAAACGATAGGGATTTAGATGCATACTGCAGCACTGTCATCCATCAGTATTGCCATAGTAATCAGCCTCTAAGATGACACCTACAGTGGCCCAACAACTTTTTGGCTGCTAATAAAGTTGTTTTTTGTAGGAGACAACATGGCATCATGACTACATGTAAATATACACACCAACTTTCTTAAGCCAAGTGGCGTGTTATCTGTATGCTTTTTGAGCTAGCCGCGTGTATGTCTACGCTGTATAGACCGCCGTACACATACACGCCACTTGAGTGTTATCGCCAGTTGCCGTGTTATCGCCACTTGCCGTGTTATCGCCACTTTCTGTGTTAGCGCGAGAAGAATGTGTTATCGGGAGAAGCTTGTGTTATTGCGAGAAGAAAGCTATGGTTGAGTTTATGAAAGAAGAACGGGTTTGGCTTTAGTAAAAGAAGAAAGCCACGGTTGAGTTTAGGAAAAGAACAAACGGGGTTGGCTTTAGTAAAAGAAGATTGTGTCACATGCGTGTCTTATGCGGGACGCGATCCCAGGTCTCCTGGGTGATAGTCCTGTGTTTTACCCATCCTCCACCCAAACCCACCTTTTACGGGGATTTTTGCCATTTCATACTACTCGCTACGGCGTAATTTAACATGCAATCAGGTAATGTTAGTCAATGGAGCCCAAACGTTGATTTACACACACATGAATTGGCGTGTCATACATACGCCATTTTATAAGACAAGTCTATATCAGAGCATCTTTGCAGCAAGTATCTGAGAAAATATGATTGTGGTCTGTCAGTGATTGATCTTTTAACACAAGCTCACCATTACTAGAAGGGAATGATTATTGCTGATGTTCCTGGGTCAGCGCACAACTAAGAGATTCCTCCAAAAGCACACCCAGAAAAAAGAGGAAAAGAAAAATATACTCTATTTTACTATTCAATGAAGATGAAAGAAAAAGAGTTGTATGAAGTTGTGACATATTCCTTTATTCTTTTTTTTTCTTCCCTTTCCCAATGACTGTCACTGCCCACTGTCCACTGTGCACGTCAACACAATAGGAACAAAACACACACACAAACACGCACTACATATCCCTCCCCTTTTGCCAGAGGATAACCCTGTGATGTTCTACCCTTGCAGGGTGCAGCATCTATAAGCTCCTTTTTTGTCTATTGAAGAAAGGCGTTCCACTCTGGTAGATTACGGTCAGGGGCGATTAAGATCTGTGCCTCACTGAAGCAGGGGAAAGGGAAAAAAGGGGACGTGCTCTGTGTAACTTAAAAAAAAGAAAAGACGGAGGAGATAAAACAGATGAAATCCTTCCTTCACTCCAGAGCCCCAGGCTGCTCAGTGGGCGTGGTGATCCCAATGCATGATCAGCATCATTGGCTTTTCTTTCTTTGAATGACTCTGTCTTTCTCCTTGTCTCTTTTTTTGTAACTCTCTCCCAAACTGCATCTCCTTGTCTCTTTTTTCACCTTACTGCTCTCAAAAAAGAAGAAAAAAAGATCGCTTGTGTGTCTGTCCTTCACTTTGATCATCCTCCAGTCAGAATATTATCAGTGCACAGTGGCATTAGATGTTGCATTTCATGATGCTAGATATTTTTCCTATCTAATATGAGCTCAGTCTGCTGTTGCACTTGTTGTAAGTCAGTCTGGGTAAGTGCATCAGCAAAATTGCTAACATGTCTGTCTGAAAATGTATCTTGCCCTTCTCTCGACCACAGATTTTTATTAAAGTAGACATATAACATAAGAAACTCTACGGTTTAAAGGCCCAATTGGTGATAAGTATCTTGAGCACAGCATTTAGGATATAAGTATGATTTTCATCTTGGTGGTTGTTTGCTTATATTAAGCTTTTGATTAATACCGTTAATACAATTTTCCACATGGAGTTTTTATCAGTCAAAACAAAAAAATACCACAACAATAACTTCTCCCCTCACTATTACAGCACAACTTAATTAGTAACATAGTTACTTAGTTTGTGATCTAGACCTGCAACTCTTGTTTTTACCCAATATAAGTATTCTAATATTGTATCTTGTATACTTTATCCTGTACATATATAAACAATGTATCTTTTTTCTAAAACGTGGAATAAATGATACTGTATATCGGCCTAAATTATCTTTAGCCAGGAACAAATATCCCAGAAAACAAATTTTGATTTCTAAATAGGCTACACCTCAACAAGTTTCATAAACAGACATCTTATAATAAAAATCAATGAATACATTTAGAATCAAAATGTGGCTTTTACAAGGATAGAAGAGAAATAGTGGAGCCCTTCCTATATATGGAAATAGCTCTGTGCTGACTTCATTGATCCAGAGCTGTGCAGACACTGCTGCAGCTGCAGTGACTGATTTAAGTTATCCGATGACTGAATGTCAATTATTTAAAGTTGTGAGCCTCGTCAAGTGATGGAATCAGCTGCTTTGCTGTCACAGCAAATTCTGCAGCAACATCAACAGAGAACTAGTCCTCTAACAACCTCATCATCTCTCTAAGGATGCTGAAATTTTCAAATCAAGAGGCAGTTGAGCCCTTCATAAAAGCCCATCACTATTTTGAAATGAGTTCTTCAAGTCCCACGATAGGTTTTATCCATGCCATGTAATTTCTTGTTAAGTTGATTCAAATGCTGAAATTTCTTACTCAAAAAAGGAACTGTGACAATAAATAGGAGTGGGAATCACCAGACGCCTCCCGATCCGATATCATCACAACTGTTATGTCACAATACGATATTATTGCGATTTTAAACATATTGCAATATTCTGCGATATATTGCAATTTATAACCTTTTTTCCAACTTCAAATTTATCTAAAAAGATACTTTTCACTGTTTGTTCACATCACTTCAATTGTATTACTTCAAAATGGAATTGTCAAGCAGACAAACTGATCAACACAAACACACACACACACACACACACACATATATATATATATATATATATAAAATAAAAGATTGATACTTGACGCCTGTGTATTGATACAGTATTGCCACTGAAAGTTAATATTGATTATTGACTGTCGAGTTTTTTCCCCCACCCCTAATAAATTCTATATATCACACATGAGAAACAGGAATGGCTGCTTTGGTATCTTGTTCCGCTTTTGTTTGTCAGTAATTGCGATATTGGGAAGCCAAACCATTTTAGGCTTAGCTGCCTTAATTTTATTTTGGATAAAAAAAAACATTTCTGTTCTGCTGATATATGACTGGTGAAAGAGTTTATAATGTGCCATAGCAGAGTCCATCAGCTTTTGGTCGCACAATGCTGTCTGTTACCATTATTTAAATCTCTTTCAGGTCTAGTCCTTTCCCTTAAAAAATTGAAACAATTGTCTAGAAAATGATTTCACCAGTTGTGTGTCCTTATTGGGGACTGTGCTGTCGACCAAGAGAGTCCTGAAACTATTGTTAAGTTGAATAATTCCTTCATTACAGACCTTTCCTTTGCCACCAGGCTTGCTCTACTTTATTATCTAAACACTTTTATTTCTATCCTCTCTCTCTCTCTCTCTTTCTCTCTCTCTCTTTCTCTCTCTCTCTCTCTCTCTCTTTCTCTTTCTCTCTTCCTCACTTTAGTTAATGATGTTAACCATCATGGGCTTGTGGCAAGATGAATTTGCTGCCAAGCAAGTGATTGTAAATGTTGACTCTGGACGGTTAGAGTGTGTTGTCAATCAGCTACTTTGGCAGGCAGTCATCCATCATTTGTAGAGAAAAAAATCAGTTGTGCGCAGAAAAAACAAGGTTCCTGGTAAACTTGTAAACATTTTTGGTGAATATGAGGACAAATCAGCCACTGTGCGCTTGCTGAATTCCTGTCCAGTATCACACGAGGACGATTTATATGTTTAAAAAAGTTAAGACCTAATGATTCCCCTTACTCAAAGCTCCAGTGCTTTACTGTTGGCCTACATAGAGAGGCAAGGCACATTCGTGTAAAAAAGGAAAGTCTTTTTGTGACTCCCCCCCTCTGCTTCCCTTTCGTGCCCACACTGCAAAACAATAATCATATTAACAATTCAATTTATCCGGGGTTCCCTGTTTATTTTCCCATTGATTGTGTTGCAATTGTTTGCCAGTTAGTTTAATTTCATTGCAAGAACTAGCAGGAGCTCATATTGTTACATATTGAAATGCGGCAGGAGAATGTCAGCTTATTCAGAGAAAAGACGTCATATTGCATTACAATCAAGTCTGATCATCTCGCAACAATGGTAGTTTTATTCTCTTGAATTTAAGGAAAATAATATTCTAGATCAATGGAAGATTAAATGACTTGTAAAAAAAAAAAGATTGATTTCACAATGTTGTCTCTATTGCCTGCACTCTCTTTCCTCCACTCTCTCTCTCTCACAACCCGAGCAGGGTATCAGCCATATGGCAAAGCATCCCCTTACTCCCGCGTGCTCTCCATTCCACCTCCCATCTCCACTCCTTTCCAACAACACACACTCATGCATACAAGGAAAGAGTAGAGTTAACCTCAGGGATGTTATGGTTCCCGGTACAATAGGGCTTAGCAGGGTGGGTGACCAGAGCAGATGTCTCTCCCTTTCCCCCTGTCTCTCTCCTACCCAACAATCCTTGCGGTGTGTGATGTCAACCCATGCCAGGGCACTGGTCCGGGCACTGTGGCTCTCCGCGTTGACTAAAATGTATTCATACAGAAGTTGTCCGTGGAGATTAACCGCTCTGCGGTGTCGGCAGTATGGGGTCAGAGTTGGCTGGTAACGAGGAGCGGCAGCACAAGCACAGGGCAGACAATAAATCTTTCCTGTGTGCCAGCGGACTTGTGGACTTACAACTCACTGAATGCTTTGTTTTTTAAATGAGCCAAGTTGACCTTAGCGGTGCATTAATGCACATCTCAGATGCAAAGACATTCTCGCCTAGCAAAAAAAAAGGAAAAAAAAAACACCGCTCCTGGCTATGAAAGGGAAAAACAGAGAGAGAGAGAGAGGGGGGACAGTGAGAGAGGGTTTACTGTTATGACTGTTCACCTTTTTACCCTGGCTGCAGAATTAATTTCAGTATTTGAATGGTAACGCTGGTGTTTGGCTGAAAGATACTGCCAGTGCAATGATCCTCAATAAAGAGCTATGAGTGCTTTACATGGAAAGAGACATTTGCCATTTGCAGTGGGAGGCCCATTGGATCACTTGCTAAGGGCTTAAAGGGAAAAAAGCAGTGGGGCTTTCATAGGGAGCTGATATAGCCTCAGCATATAAAAGCTCTGTCATTCTAGGGCAGAAAAAAAACAGTATTCTCTGTACTCAGATTATGGGTTGTTTATGCTCCATTTGGAATTCAAATGGTATTTCACACTGACAAAGAAACAAAGCTGCAGAGATAAAGGCAGCTGGTGTTATAGTTGTCATTGTGGCAGTGATGTTGCTAATGTCTATGGCAGGTCTAGCCGCCATGGGCAGATGGCTGCTGTACAGAAAACCCAGCATGAGCGCCCAGCAGAGCACAAGCAGAGCGCCCCCTTCAGGCAAAGTCCTTCATGCAGTTCCTCTTGAGAAGTAGAGACAGAGTGGGAAGTTGTTTGCCAGGCTGAGCCCAGCTTTCGTTTTGTCGTAAACAGCTTAAGATTGACAGAAATATATCTTTTTCAACAATGCTGCCTCCTACCTCAACACCACCCACCACCCATCTTGGCAACCTCTGCAATGTATGTCCATCCTCCGATCAGCCATGCTGACACAGCCTCATCAGGACTCCCGGAATAGGCCGGGAGCACATATACCCTTCTGAAACAGAAGGCCAAGATGAAACAAGGAATGAAGGGGACACCAGTGGAGCTCTGGCTGGGGCCGGATTAGCCATTATTTGCCACACAAACCCTCATGATGCGAGGCCAAGGTCAGGCAAGCAGGCCGGCACAGCTGGGCGCAAAGACTGAGACATCCCAGCGGCAAATGGCCAGCCTTTGATCAGGCATGTCATTTCAGTTGCAAAGGTGACCCACACGATCAGACAAGGTCAACCAGCCAAAGCCTGCGGCCGTGGCAACAAAGGCTAACATTCCAATTCTCTATCCACCCTCCCAAGTAAAACTGGAAAATATCTCTATGTTGTGGCCATGTCAGCCTCATAATATGAGGTCATACTCTGAGAGAGATTTGCAGATTCTTTGTCTTACCAAAGCCATCTTTCCCTCTTCCATACCTTAACCTCTGCTTTACGAGGGCTCATCACAGAGAGACGGAGAGAAACAAACTGAGAGGAAGAGTGAGCTGAGAAGAGGAGGGGCCCAGCAGAAACAAGCACAGCAGCAGTGCCAGCCACACTAACGGTGCCCCCTACAGTAGGCTGGCAAGCATTCCATGTACCACAGTCCCCTCTCCCCCGTAGTCTCCCCTTCTCTGCAATTTCAACTATAGGATGGCAGACTGACACTCAAGTTAATTAAGATTTTAATCCTGGGTGAGAGTGTCAGTGAAATAGCATACAACAAAGGCAAACTCAGGCCTATCAAGACAGGACTGAAAAATAAAATGCAGATTTGGATGAGTGCTCTACAACATGACAATATTCACTCTTCCTCCCAGAGGTCAGGCGGAGTCAGTGACTTTGTAGAGCGATCAAAAGGGCTCGACATCTAGGTCTGTTTCTCCAGGCTAAGGCCTCTATTTCGTTTAAGTTCTATGTCATCTACAGCTGAAATGATGAGTTCATTTCCAAACACAGAATGCATAATCAAAAGCCATGTCTGATGTTGTAAACATGAGGAAACAAATTACCCACGATGGTAGGGGAGCGACAATCCATGACTGACTAGAGAAAAAGGAGTCTGAAATTGACTTGGAGTCATTTGAATGCCTTTACTTCTTAAGAATTCTCTCGCAACTTCACTTCAAAACAGGCCATCTTGCAACAGTTGACGTGTTTGGAGATGAAATATGAGCTTGCACAAAGGCTGATTCATTCCTCAGTTCAGAATCAGATTTGAGGACCTTTCTCTATCATTGTGCCCCCGGGATCAGTACAGCCAAGAGCAAGACCTTCTGGGAAATGTTGGAGTGAAATTTCAAGCAAACCTTCCCACTGGCCCAATATCAGATCAGGCAGCCCGCAGCAGGAGAGGCAGAGGCAGAGGCCTATCCCATATTAGGATGGTTCACTGACGTGGCAGGGTGTGTATGGTGGAATAAGTGGGACAACTCCCGGCAGGCTGTGAGAGTACTGGCCAATAAACGATAGAGGAGTAGGACTAGTCCCCACGCTGCCTTATTGAAGTTTACCTTTGTACATTTACACTGAATCCCAATTTGCCCTCCCTGCATTTTTTTCAATTCATACCATTTCCCCTCCAAAAGTCTGGGGACCATCAGACACATCCAGACGTGTTCTACCTGACTGGCCTTTCTCATAGTGAAGATAAAGGAGATCAAACTGAGCTACATGATAACTGTCCAGAAGCTGTTGTTCTAGAAAAACTGCACTGTATTTCCTTGAAGACATGAACGCATTTTAGGCACACAATTAAGTTCTTAACATATCTAGTTCTTAGGTTTTCTGAATCTCTTAAGACACCGAAGGAGCATTTAAATGTTTGGTGAGCTAAGCACACATTTTCAAAATGTTGAGAAGATAGAGGTGAGAAATGGATTCTGTAGTTTTCTCTATGGAGGGCAGAATGAGCTGTGCCGCTACGCAGTCCCTTAATCCAAGATTAAAAGAAACATCTTTAATTACCGTAAATTGCCCAATTTCCCTATAAGTGACATAGCTGTTTGCCTATGTAAGAACTACTTTTCATTTTGCATTGATGAGAAAATGTTTAATTATAGTTATAGTATGGAATTATAGTAGTACGCTATTTTTTCTCCCTCGTCAACGAATGGGTGTGAGCAGCCATGTGATGGGGTGGCATTGAATGGAATAATTGTTTGTTTTGAACTCTCTGTGTAGACAAAGTGCAGGATTTAAATTAAAATGAATTTCAGTGACAGGATATTAGGCAAACCAAATTAAATGTGCAAAAAACTCCAATTTAGTTTTTATCAGTGGACATTTTAGTATCACTTTCACTATTATAAACTAAGCATCACTTTACTATCTTTTTCATGATACAACTAACCCCTGGAAATATTTTCAATTACATATTAAATGAAAAATTTAATGCAATGGGATTTATACTTACTTATAACATGACGATGGTTGTAACCTTCATCCGTATGAATTAAGTGTAAGCCCATAACCCTGTAAATCAGTTTATTTGAAAAGTAACCTTTAAAAATAAAAACATGTTTAAATATGTTGTTAAACATGAGAAATAGGCAACCCAGTGTAAATGTAAGTACACGTTCCTTTTCCTTCATTAGAGCTGAACAGACATAAGCCTGATAATACTGTGACCCACTCGGCTGACCTGAAAAACTCTAATCATATTTGCACTGATTCCCAAACATAAGCACTTTAACATTACTCACATATGCAAATATGACTTCCTACCAGCGCCTAAGAGACAAACTCTCGGTAATGTGTTTTTTTTGCTGTTAGAGCCAGTTCAATACCTTTCCACTTAATATGCTGCCAAGTTAATCAACGTTGGTTAAAATCCAAAGGATCACAGGCACTTTAGCTGCTGACGCGCCTGACGTTCCTCAAAGGCAATGGCTGATGGATCTCCTGTGTTCATTATGGAGAGAAAGAGTTCTCTTTAATCAGCCTGGGAGTCACTTATCATAAGGACGCCTTGCCATACGCACATACTCACACACAGAGACACGCACTCTTGCGCACAAAACACAGACGGATGAACCTTCATGTACTGTAGAAAAGCAAATATGCAAATGTGCATCAGGATGCCTCACACACATACAGTAGGTCATCAAGACATTTCCACCATGGCACACAAAGGAAGGCAAAGTGGCCCGGTATGATCATAGAGCATAAACGGTACAGATACAAAATATGTCACTGTCTCACACACACACACACACACACACACTATTGTCTTTGAGATCCTCCCAACCAACAATACAGAGCAGTTGAGGAAGTACATGTACATATACCTTACACACACACACACACACACAGCTGTAAGTAAAGCAAGTTAGCTGCCATACCCGGTGTCATGTGACAGGCTGAGAAAATGTGACCATGTGGTCGACCATGTTTAAGACTGAATAAATATTTGAGATTTTGTGTTGAATTGCTTGTCAGCGGGCTGTAGGTAAACATATATTTGGGTCTGTGGTGTGTCACTGTGTGTAACTGCATGTCTGTTTAGGTGACTGTGCGGTTGTTTGCGGTGAGTATGTGTGTTTGCGGTGAGTATGTGTGTTTGTGTGTGTATGCCAATCTCTTTGGATTGTGGACAGGCGTACACTGATTTAATCACTCCCCAGGCAGTGTGGGGGAGGCAGAGGAGGCTGTGAGGCAGATAGGAACAGACAAATGCGACAAGGCGAAAGAATGAGAGAGCATTCTTGCCCCGCGGCCTGGCTCTGCTGCACAATAAATATGGACTTACATACTACTCTAAAGGTGCTTCAACATTGGACACATAAATCTATTCATGAATGTATGCACTTCAACCTTTCATAGATAATGTGGCTTAATATTAAAGAATAAGATCAAAACGTGCTTGTGTACAGTGAACGTGGTTGCATGTGTTTGCTGTTTGTGCCTGGTTATGAATTTCTTTATGTGTACTTGTATGTGGTTTATTACATGTAACCTTGCCTTTATGAGTGTGGATGTGTGTCTGTGCAGCACGGATGCACGTACTGTCCCAGGCAGAGGTCACTAATGGAGAACAGGGTGGTAATGGGCCTGGCAGTTCAGGTTGTTCTGTAATCGCATCACGCTTAACTCAATAAGGTAAAGGTCAGTCTGCCCCTCGGTGGACGCCCTGTCCCTGCTTTGACCTGCTGAGAGACAGAAGCCATGGCACCGCAACCTCAGGGCCCCTGATGGGGGCCGACATTAAGACATTACAAACTCCCTTCAAAGCTCTGTCTCTTTCTCATGGCTTTTAAAGCTGCACAAGGCAATGCAGCAATGAATGGCAACAACAGGTAGCCTATATCAAATTCAGTGTTTCCCATACATAGGTTTTACTTGGGTGCCCCGCCCAGGTAGATAAAATCTGAATTACACTATTTTCCAATCAACTATGTATTTTTACAGTGCACTTAGACCAACAGCCCCTCCCCCCTGAAGTAGCGCATGGGCGGGCTCAGAGGCTGGTAGTAGCATGCTTCTTGTAGTGTTGTGGCTTCCCGGGGATTAACTGATAAACACTGTTGTGAAATTGCTTCGAACATCATCCATCAGACTGTCGGCAATTTCCCCCCATTGAACTGATCTTTATAATGGAGTTAACTGGAGCTAACCGGAGCCAACCGCTAACTGGAGCTAATCGTTGCTAACCAAGCCTGTTCATGTTCTTTGTCTCTGTACACGTACACATTAACTGTAATTATAGACTCAAGCCCAAATAAAACCAAATATTTTATTAAGTTGGCTGCAAAAGTTTCAGAGTTTTTTGAATGACAGATATCTGTTCAGATGTTATCTTGAGTGCAACAGGACACATGCATGTAACATTATTCAAAAGAATGTTTTTTAAGATCCTAACACTTTCGAAAACAAATAAAAATAAACACAATGAACAAGAATTAACTTTGGATAGCCTTAGTGTACTACCAATTAACAGGAGTTAGAAGACAGTCCTTGCACACAGTGGTGATATTTATTATAACACTTTTCTGTATGGATCATAGTATGGTTTTAAGGTATACAATTTTAGTAAATAATATTTGGGCTCAGTGTAATCAGGTGTTTTATTTTAGCTATCTGGATTTACCCTGCAGAGACCTGAGGAGCAGTTAACCATACTGTAGTCCTCATAAATACACCGGAGTTTAAAATTCCAACACAAAGGAAGCGTTAGGTTACGGAAATCTCGTCAAAAAAAAAGGGCACACGGCGGAATTTCCGGCGGCAACGGGGCAATCCCAGAAGTGATATAAGCCTACTCACTCTACAACAACATTGTTACATGAACAGTACACAAAGTGCCATTAACCAACCTTGTTCACTCACTAACAGTTCTTCACAGCAAAGCTGCTTATTCTGGTCTCTGATTGGTTACACAGTATGTCAGTCTACCTATATTACCCAATACCTTGACAGGCAGGAAGGCGGGAGAGACCACAGTGACAGCTTAAACATCGACAATGTTTGTGTATTTACCCTCCCTGCCAGAGTGGGGAGACAAAAGTTCTACACTCCAGCTTTTAGATTGCATTGCACGAGCGGAAATGAGGTTTCTTATTGGTCTACAACAGGTATTCTTAAGATTAGACAAAGCCGTCATGGGCCATATTTTAACAATCTATGTGCACGGCATGAAGCACATGGCGCAGGTACGTTTAGGGCATGTCCAAATCCACTTTTGCTAGTTTAACGGCAGAAAAAAGGTCTTTGCGCCAGGCACATGGTTCAAAAGGGTTTTACTTAGTGTAAGTTAATTCATAGGTGTGTTTTGGGCATAACATGAAATAAACCAATCAGAGAGTCATCTCCCAGCCGCATTTGTACCTTGGCGCATTGCTATTATAATGGCGGATTTGCACTGTAATATTGTTATATGTAATCTTTTGCATGTGTGTATGCTGTTGCGCTTCCCTGTGTGTGTGTGTGTGTGTGTGTGTGTGTGTGTGTGTGTGTGTGTGTGTGTGTGTGTGTAACAAGCATAGTGTGTGCGCGCTGTGCATGATCCTTGGCACATTTTACTAATGCGCTGTTAAAATGACAATGAAATGCTGCACTATTGACTTTAGACCAGGTTTCTGTTGGTCAATCACGCGATCACTTCCCGCTGCCTCAAGAAAGCAATACTCCCAGAATGCACCTGAATACACCTCCCTGTAAGACCATGGGCGCAAAGACGGCCGCAGGTGCATTTTCTATTTAAACAATGTGGGCGCTGGACGGTCTTAAAATAACAAAGACAGTCGGGCTTTGCGTTGGGCTTAGCGCTGCGCTACGCCGGGTGCATGATAGGGCCCTATATGTTTATTTTTTCTTGCTTGAATAATCTGTTCGATAAAGTAAATCTTACAAAGACACTTTGGTTTGCTTTTTTGAAGCTACTAAAGTTGTGCCTGTGTGTTTGCTCTGCTGAAATATGTCAACAATACCGAACAACTTGTTCAGAGAACTTTTCAAACAGAAATGAGAGACTGTTTCTGTGCCTTCCTAGTTCTGTTTCCCACCCCACCTCACTCATCTCTCACCCTTCGCTCATCCCTCTTTCTCACACACGTCATATCAACACTATTCTCCCACTCTGTTTTCTCTCTCTCCCTACTATAGATTTAATTTAGCCTGTGAAAGATAAAATCAGCTTCCAAAACTGCTTTGAAGTAAGCACATTTGATCCATACAACCCAGTTTTGATGATAACTGTAAAATTACAAACAACACTGGTATATCAATGGAAATGCATTTTTCTTCCTTTCTCTCTCACAGCAGTGAGTAGGTTGGTACCGGTGTTGACAGAATCAGACCATGTGATAAATCAGAGCACAGCGGTAACAATGAGCACCAATGGGTGAAATATTACACACTCACACACACACATAGTGGAAACCTGAGACTAATGGCAGTGTTTCTGAACGTTCTGTAAGCCTAACACACACACACACACATACAGACACACACACACACACACACACACATACACACACACACACACACACACACACACACCACAAAATGGGTAAAAACAGGAGTACCTGAAAGGTAACAGCAGTAAAGATATGTCGGTTTCAGGAGTAAACTCCCTAGTCGTGGGGGTCTGACATAGCCGGCTTGCAGGAGGGGGTAGGAGCTTAAAGAGTGACCTGGGAGTCTCCCAGTGAAATGCCTCTAATCAGCCCTGGGGGATAACATCCTCTCTGGGCTCTGGCTGAGCTGGAAGCCGGGGGCAGGCACACGGCAAGTCTGACAGACTCTCTTCCCAGAGATCAATACCTAGACTCCTTTTAAAGTGTAACGTGTTGAGAAGGCAGACAAGGAATTCTACTTCTGAATTCCCAGGGAGGACGGGTTTTTCTTAGTTTCTTCA
Organism: Etheostoma spectabile; assembly: GCF_008692095.1. Lineage (NCBI taxonomy): Eukaryota > Metazoa > Chordata > Actinopteri > Perciformes > Percidae > Etheostoma > Etheostoma spectabile. Next base: position 25,406,925 of record NC_045733.1, on the reverse strand, counting down.
TGTTTTTTCTTTTTTCCCCGGCAATTTTCTGGTGAATACTGACGTATAGTAGGTGCGTTAACATCAGTGTGTGGTTATGGGTGTTGTGTTGCTTTGGATTACATCAGCCTTATCTGCATTAGGGAGTGTGAATGGGAGGGACTGTGCATGTTCAATATGTGCACAAATAATGTGACTTCTGTGTCATTACTTGAGTCAAATATTAAAAAAAACAAAAAACAGTTTAAATCTTTAAAACACACACTTGTGTTTGTGTCTTTCAGAGCAGTGTTGAGGTTAGTTTCTTATACAGAGTTAACACAATTTAAAAAAGAAGTGATGCTTTTGAAACATTACATTACTTTTCAACTGTCAAATACCAATAACTACATGTATCATTGTCACCTGGTAGATTAAAGAAGTAATACAATGTGCTGTCATTATGTACTGTACCAAACATGATAGACACAAATATGTTTTGCACTGTTCTTTTCTAAACAGCCTCATCCTGCTAGAAATCCATCCAGTGAATCCCTTGTTTTCGAAATATGAGTTTTGTTTTTGTTGAGCTTGACCACACAATCTGTGATGATTGGTTAGTGCTTTGGTGTTTTGGACTTTCCTTCCCCATGGTCACATTCAAATAGTGTTGGCAGTACTTTGACATCACAGGACTGACTGAAGTTCTCTAAAACCCCAAACAAACAAGAACAGGCTGTCCTACTAAGACAAGTGAAACGACTACAGAGAATGCGTAGCAATAACAGAAAGGAAAGAAAAGACCTCGGGGTTTTAAGAGTAGTTCTGATGTTTATCCAGGTTTTGGCTTAGAGATGCCTGCAATGTCTTTAGCATGCTTGCTTGCTTCTGATTATTCTGTTTTTTATATTATTTATATTTTCCATTTGAAGTTTGCTCTTTCTGTAGGTGCTGCAGTTATTTTTCTTTGTGTGTTTAGGCATGGTGGATATTGCTGCTCACACAATACCACGTAGCAGTTCATCTTCTGTTTTTCATATAAAGTACTCTTTCTTCTTCCGTAACTGTGAGTTTTAGCTCCTGGGCGGTGGTGGGTTTTACTGTTTAAGTGCCAAGTGTGACTGGGTCTTCGGAACATCAAATGCAAGTGTTCAAGAACCTATACAGCATGTTTCGTTGCTAGTGTATGTTTTAATTAAAGCAAAAAGTAGCAGGCATTTTAATGTCTTTAATTTAGATCACATGTGAAAAAAGTGGAACCTAGGTCCAACAGTGAAACATCCTTGCAATAGTTCAATGTTGTGGTACTAAAAAAAGGCCATCAGGAGAATAAAGTGTTTGGTCAATAGTGAAAAAAGCATTCAGATATTTTACTATGATTTAAGTATGATTAGCTAAATATACTTGAAGTATCTAAAGTAAATGTACTCATTCCACAGAAAATTATCCCCTGTGATATGATATTATAATATATTAGATTGGTAATTCTGATTCAAAAATAGGCAAGTACTGTTTTAAAGCAACACTAGAGAACATTTACCCGCTTCAGTCCCCCTACAGGTTGGAAGTGGAATTGTCCATTATGTCTCATTCAAACTTCAGATCTGCTATCCGATCTGGCAAACTTGCATAGTGCGGTTGCAGCCGGAAGAGAGCCTCAAAGCGAATGCAGAAGTGCCGTTCCCCCTGTTACGAGTTGACAAACCACTAAAACAATTTTGGATACATTATTTTAAGTTGCTAAAAGTTCTATAGTGTCGCTTTAACTACTTTATACACAGTTTGGTAATTTAATCGGGCTGCCTCCTCATAGGGTGAGGAGATGATTAATGGAGTAGTAAAGAAGAAAGAAGAAAAAACTAAGTTTATCTGCACAAATTCACATTACCATTTTTTTAAACTTTTTTTTCGAATCTTTGTCTTATTGTATAACTCAACAGTTATTTACTGTAAATGAAACCATATAAAACATGTAAGCATATGTAAACATGTGCTTACAACTCATTGACATCTGAAATGTAAAGCACTTGTCACAAGCTAAACACTTTTAATGTGAAATCTTAATCTGTAAAGTAAAAAGTACAGTATTTCCCTGTCAAATGTAGCAAAGTAGAATTATAAAATATGAGTATTAACTTAAAATGGACATACTCAATAAACTACAAGTGCTTCAAAAACTGTACTTTAGTACAGTATTCCAGTAAATGTAATTTTTTACTTTCCACCACTGGTGGTGATTTATCAGCCCAAGATTTAAAAAAAATGCTTGTCAGGTCATTTCCTGTGGATGTTTCAACATTCCGAAACTCATATTTGTTGTCATATGTGGCAAACAAGCAACACCCATCTGGCTCTCTAGTAGGCAAAAAAAAGTATTTGCCAATATTACCTGATCCAGGTCTGCTTGTTCCTCTGCATAACTATCTCTGCCATCCATCCCGTCTGACATCTGGCACCGGCTGACTGGGCACAGCACAGCCCAGCTCGGCTCCATAGCTTTAGGGGAGGTCAGTGACTGGGGGCTGAGCACTGGGGCCGTCAGGGAGGTTGTTCTGCATACTGAGCAGCCTGATTAGGCAGAGGAGCACAGAGGGGCTCTTGCCCGAGAGGGCCAGTGGTGAGACAGGCGTGACGACACACAGCCCTACAGCTTCCTGCCACCACTGACCAGGTAACCAATGACAACTCACAGACCATCTTCCCTTGCACAGAAGATGAATCAGTGAAAACTTTTCCTCTACTTAAATGTTTGGGTACTACCACTGTCATCAAGAAGAAAAGTACCATCATCATCTTGAGTTAAAAACCACAATTATGGCATTAAGTTTTGTGAAAGATAACTTCTTAGTCTGCACCTGGTTGGTCACTATGAAAGATACAAATGCATCTTTGGTTGTTTTATCTCTGCATGAGGAACATTTGCAGTGGGCAAGAAAATATCAAAGAGTTATTGCATATATTTGCATACTAATAGAGGGGCCAGCATATTTTGCTTATGAGTGATTTGTCTTCTATAACACTGTCTACTCACCACTGTCCCTATGGTAAGAGCAAATTGATAAAGATAATGAGGCCATGAAAAGCTGGCTCACGTCGAGCCCAGCACAGCTGACTGCCCAGAGCAATGCATCCCCTGCTTTGCCTTCATGGACACATTGCCAGTGTGACGGATAATTTGCGTTATACTTCTCTATTCCACCTCACCCTACCACTCCATCTAATCGCACCATCCCACACCAAAAATCATCAGCATCTGCATGGAACATGCCCAGGTGCATTATGGTAACTGATGAGTGTTATCACGGTAAAAAATAAAACCAGAGAGACGTAAATCAGCCAATGATTGGGGAAATCGGTGCTGCAACACAGGCACATGGTTTATGAAGCATCCCTGACGTACACTGATTACTTTTGATTCTCTCTGCTGTGTCTTCTTTTCCCAATGAGGTGAACAATGGGGGAGGGGCAAATGGAGATTGGGGCTTGTATATAATGGCTGGTTTGAAAAATAGGTGTGCAAGGGACGACTCAGTGGTTTTCCTCCATCATTCCCCATGGTTCATTGTTGTTTGCACTTTGTCAGAAGGGCCCGTCATGCACAAGTATGCACACAAACATTCCAACATAAGCAAACGCGTGAATGTTTACTCAAAACTGTGTGTGTGTGTGTGTGTATATGTATAATATATATATATATATATATATATATATATATATACACACCTGAACACCCACATATTAGGGAGAAGAGGCCCAACACTGCCAAGAGCAGGAGAATAAGATCAACAGAGTGACAGCAAGGGAGGTAGAGGGGTCGGCCATCCGCTGAGATGATAATGAAAGAACAATAATAAAGTACAGGATGATATTACTGAGCTTTACCCACAATATCTTCTCTCATTAGCTCCAGCACTAATGTTGCCGTTTATGCTTGTGTTCTACACCAGCTCCCCCTAATTAGGCGTGGGCTTCTAAAAATAAACAGTAAACTAAATAGTGGCGTGAAAGTACATGCAAATCTGTTGATGTACAGGAATAATGGTGGCGGGGTAGAGGAACGGTGGGGTGGGGATTAGTGGGGCGCTGCAGACTAAAGTAATTGAGTTGGGTAGTGTTGACAACCAGGCATAGTCAGAGTGCCCATGTTGTGGAACGTGCTGCGTGTGTGTGTGCTACAAGGCTCAGCGGGCGTTTGTTTTGTGTGGCTGGTGTCATGGTAAAGGTGTAAACTCAGGATAAAAGGCTGGTGAGGATGCATAGATACTAATCCCTGTGTTACTTTGAATGAGAGGAGCAGGGTAGAGTCTTCCTCCTGTGAAACAGTGAGGACAATCTGTTGCAACACCTGAGCGGGTCACAGGGCTGGCAGAACGAGGGCATGGGGCTTGGCACGGCTAGGATGAGTATGTCAGCCATCACTCAGATCCAAGAGCATAAAAAATCACAGAGGAATAAATCATATCCAACAAGGCAGGAAAACACATTTTCAGAATCGTCAGTGTACCTACACCTGCATGTCATTGACATGTTGGAAGCCAAAGCATCCTAAGGTAACATTGCAAATACAATCACAACTTATTACAAGTGCCACACATAAAGGAACAGGGCACCTTCTTTAACCGTGAGGTGACAGTGCTAACCACTGAGCCACTGCGCTGCCCTCCTGTGTAATTTAGCTGAAATGAATTTACCATAACAAAGACTTTGAACCTTTGCAGAACAAAATTCAAATTCAGTAGCTCTCAACTAAAATCCAATATAAATGAAAATGGGTAGAATGTTGACAGTTTTATGATACGTGAGATAAGGTAGAGAATACAGTGGCTTAGAGCAATTTTCACAGGAAAGTACCTGTTTAGGCACGGCAGGGGCAAAGTAGAGCCAGGCTCATCTTGATAATTCCTTTCTTAGCCTTGTCACTCCAGCTTTACGCCTTAAAGGACTGATCTCTCGACATTGACTTAGTGATTTTTTCTTTCCCTGGCATTTATCCTATGCATTTCACCTTCACTGAAATGGAGTTTTCACCATAACATATTTTCTAAAACATTGCTGACTTATGCAGGTTATTGATGTCTGCACTAGTAGCAGTGGGCAGTTAAAATGTAATACTTACAGTGGGGAAATTGCTATTTCACACTGTATTTACGCTGTTTGGCCAACAGTAACTGAAAGATATGACTATCCTATCAAGCAATTGTGTACTATTTGTCCTTTATAAACAGCAAATAATTAAAAGAAAACAGGAATATGAATGTATGTGTATTGCTAGATTAGACTCTTATTTTTTGAGTCTTTATTGTCATTTTTACAAAATATGTTTCCTGTAGTAAAAATAATAAAGGTACAATGCATGGCAGATTTTACAACAAAAACCTTAAAAAATATGGCAGTCCAATAATGTAATAAATCCAAATAAATACAATGGCCAAATTTATCTAAAGTTTCCAATGATCAAATATAGAGCAGAGTGTTAAAGTGGTAAACTGAGAAATAAGTGATTATAGCGTCAGGAAAGGGTTTGTTTATTTACATTGCTTGTTTAAAAAAAAAACTATTCATGTATATTTGAAAACATATTTTTTATGCTCTTAGCCTACTGTTGATGCAGTGTCCACTGAGGTTCTACAAAACTATCAAGCCACTTTTGAAAATGTATTGAAAAATTTCACACTTGTGACAAATGTCTACTGCGGAAACTCAAAGTCTTAAAGAGAGACCTGGCTGACTGAAACTAGAGGGTGAAGAGGTAACTGTCAGTACTGACATCCTCTATTTTATTTTCTACCTTAACCTACTGCATATCATAAAGCTATCCGCATCCCAGCTAATTCACATTAATATTAAATGTTATTTGAGAGCTATTGAGTTTGATTTTCTTCCCCGAGCAATGTCACCGGAGGACACCAAATCTTTGTTATGGTAATTGCAGCTCAGTGACATTATGTGGATGAACCAAATGAATGGATCCAAGTTTCAGCAAGCAGTGCACTTAGAGAAATGCTGTATTTTCTAGTTAGAGGAGTGAATACACAGCTTGATCGTAATCCAAAGAATTTTGACAAAAAACGTTTGTGAATTTCCTCCACAGGGAAATCTGTGACATCACAGGTGGGTAAAAAAACAGTCAGGCATGTGATGCTGATAGGTGAGTAGTCCCCTCACCTATCAGGAACAGCTTTTATCCTTCCACTTTCCTCCAGTATCCAAACAAACATGTTTTTTTTATAAATCCTGTCTGGGTCAATAGGTAGTTGAAACGTACAAAAGCATAAACTGTACTTTGTAAATTTACCACTGGCATTACTCATTTCTCTCTGCAAAAGTTGTAGCACCATTTCAATGTGTTCAGAACGGGAGAGATGTGTGGTGACTAATTTCTGCCTTGAACAGAGTCCATTTGGCCTCGCTTTCGAGCCTAACTCTGTCCATTACTGCAGCTCTGAGTCACAAACATCCACCCCGAGGCTGTCAGCAAGAGTCATCCTGGCGGGTGGGGCGTTCAAACACAGAGAAACAGCCATACATGTACTTGTGTATACACACACAAACACACACTTTTCGTCTACTTCTCACACCATCACACACAATTTCTCTCTTTATTTCTTTCTGCCTCTCTCTCACATATATACACACACAGCCTTACTTCCCCAGGAATCTGATCTTTTTATAGAGTGGCTGTGTGTTGGCGTGTGTGGCGGTATGGCCGTGCTGTTTCACCCAGTTTAGACTGGATCTCAGATCAATATCCTGTCCCCCGCCGGCCAGCTAGTTCAGGCCGGACAGACGGCTTCTGAAAACCTGTCCTTGTGGTTTCATGTCCGCCGTCTTTTACAAAAAAAATCTGGTAATTATTTACCCAGCTAATACATGCCTATTGAAGGGACACCATTTTATCACATCTGTTGTTTGTGAATGATTGTTGCAGTGATAGTCAACCACTCTGAATATGTATAATAGTTACTGTCTAAGGTGTGGCACTCTTGTCTATACATATAGAATCATACTAGTAAAGAAAAACAAGTTCTGAAATCATAATGCAGACTGCTGTTGGTTTTTGTGTGTTTTTGCCTTGGTGGTGCTATTAACAATGTGAATCTGATGCATTACTAAATGTTTTATCTTAGATATGACATTGCTGATTAGCTGTAGATCTTCAAAGACTTCATACATGTTTAAAGCCAAATCTGTCCTAGCGTATTCTGTGCAAAAGTAAAATAAGTAGGAGGGCTACGTTGTCCCACTATGATAAACCAGGAGCAGTAACAGGACTAAAACAGTGTCAAGCAAAGCAAGTGCATATGCCATGGTAACCACGAAAACGATTACTTGCAAAGGAAAAGGAAAAAAGGTTTGTCAGCTGTCCGTAAACATAACATTGCTTTGTTCACTTGAGGCATAGTCCATAGTATTTTTATAGGTAGTCTGTATGAGACTCATTCACCGCGTCTAGAGGCTGCATGGAGAGTATTCTTTGTTCGGACTTGGGAAAAGCACACTTACTGAGCAAGACAAAATAAAACTTTTTCCACTAATATTTTGTACAATTCACATGACATGTTCTCAATACATTAATTCATTTAAGAATCATTTTCAAGTATTTTCTTCAAGACATTTTTTTAGTGAAGTTATATGTTTTTACATTTGTTTTGTAACTCTGAGGAAGTGCCCAAAAGCATTTTGGTTATTTTGGACATAAAAAATTGACCTGTTTATAAGACCACCCTACCAACAAAAGTTGTGTATTATATACAGTACCTCAATAAAAACTTGGAGCAAAAAAAGGATTTGATAAAATTAGACAATATTCATTTCTATTATTCAATCAGAGAAAGAACTAATGTGACCAAACAATGGCCCGGCCATCATGACGTTACAGAGACTTGATCACCTTGGAAAATACAAAAAACACACATGAACACAGCTACCAAACCACATCTCAGCTTGTATTAAGTTCATTTTTGTCTATGAGACCGTTGAGGTTGCCAACATGGCCTCTATGGCTCTAAAATCTCAACCCTTAGGGTTGGGTAGATTGTGCTGCTAAGCTGAGCTGCAGAGATCTCTAAGGCTAGTTAGGCCCTTTCGCAACCCTGTCAGCCCCTGACGGCCCTTCATGATCAAGGTGACTTATGGAACAGCGTCTGCAGCTGTCACGTTGCAGTCAGGGTCTCATTCCCTGACAGATTACAGTGTTGGACAAGCGGCCACTCGGTGCAGTGTGGCTGTGATGGCTCTGATAATTGAAGTTCTCAAAGGTGGATGGTTGGACAGATGAAGCCCAGCAAGTCAATGGATCAATAGTGTAATCGTGAGCTCCAGGTGCTAAAGCTAAATGGGCCAGTTGGACCGAGCTCTGGCAGAAGCAAAAAGGCCTTTTTGTGTCCACATTCTCTTCTTCTTATTTTGTCACCGACCAAAGTTTGCCATTATGGGAGTAAAACAGCTCAGCACTAATAATTCCCATCAAGCCGCATGTGCCCCAGGCAACATAAATTAGGTACGGTAACTGAAGGCAGAAAAAATACACCTTTTCAAATGATATGACAGCCAATATTTTCCAGCCAGTATGTGGCATTTATAGAAGTATTGGTAGGGCTTTACCCTTTAGATTCTGCTATTATTGTTTTATCTCCCCCAGTCCCATTTCACTGACATATCCATTGCCTATCTTCTTCCTGGCAAATAGACAAACAGACTGTTCAACATTCATTGTGCGGCGGAAAACAGATTTCATAATCGGGACTTACGTTGCTCACAAGTCAATAGCTATGACTTTATCAGCAGGAAAACACAGAAGGTTTGTTCATGGAATTAATTGAATAGGGATAGCTGAGCCGGGGCGTCATGAACGCAGAGTAATTTTCATATCGTTCAAATGTCACCAGCCGATGGGGTGGCTGGTTTGGCCACCTGTCAAGCCTCCCTGTGACAAGCACCACTGAAGGAAACACCCTGAGCCCGGCATTACAAACAGACTACCGCACAGAAATGAGCATCAGAATCTCTTTATTCACCTACTATAAAAGTACACATTTTTGTTTATGACATTAGGGAAGTGTTATCAACTCGCACAGTTACAAATGTGTTTGTCAGATGTTGCACCGGAACAACAGCGCCTAAGATTCAGTGCAAATGGGCAGTGCATGACAAACAGTACATTGCACACTATAAATATCACTTTACAAACATGTCATTCAATCAGTAGGTGCATTCAGGCAGCACGGAATACAAAGAAAAATGAGAAGTAGCTGTGTGGTTTGCCAAATGGAGGTGTGCATAGGGAGAGCAGCTGCAAGGATCTGTGGTGTTGAGGACAGAGAGATGGCGGGGTGTGAGTGAGACAGAGATGATGATTTCTAATCTATAGAGGTCTCTCGAGAATGAGAGGATCAGTCACCAGTAGGAGATGGCCCTAACCAACTAACCGTAGCCCTAATACACACCCATTGCTAATTTACACTCATCCACGCCATAACTAAGCCTCACTGAAGGTGTAATGCATAACAATGTGTATGAGAGGGAGATGTAACCCTGTCTTTATATGTTAAGAGGATGATTGGGTGGAAGGACAAAGGATTGCACATAACCTTTTGCATTTACCTGATGCTCTTAGCCAGGGCCACCTACCAGAATAGGCTTAAATTGTTATGTCACCAACATGACAAGCAACTGATAAGTACAGTACATTTGAAAGGGTGAAAGGGTCAGAACCATATGACAGGGCCCTGGATGACATTATAAAAGAGTTGAACAAGAAAATGAACTAAAGAGGTAGAGGAAGAAGGAACTCACAGGGTCATATGAAGATAAATGCCAGATGCTGGAGGCCAGAGTTGTTGTCAAGCTCGACAAGAAGAAGGAGCCCAGAGTAGAAGAGTATCAGAAGGAGTTAAAGAAAGAAAGCATTATAGAGTGAGAATGCATGCATATCTCTGGATGGGGAGCAATAGACAGGCAAAGAAGGATAGGCAATCTAGGAAGGGAGGGGGTAAAAAGTTAAAGCAGAAACAGGGAAGTAGTGCGAAAGAGAAATAGCCAATTAGCAGGAAGCCAGCAGGTGTGCTTTCTCTCTGGAGCTCCCCTTCTCTTACCCCCATCCTTGGTATCGGGTAGGGGGGTGGGCCAATGCTGTGCGGGCCTTAAAGAGCAAGGAGTTGCTATGGCAACTCCCTGGCACGCTCTGTCTCCAGGGAAACGGAAATGTCACAGCTTAAGAGGTCTTACAGAAAGCAAGTGAGTAAGAGAGAAGCAGGGAGAGGCCAAAAAAAACGGTACAGGTATTTGTGAGGAAACAGCGACGTGATCGATTCATTACTCTTATCTTTGTAGCAAGGCTGTCACATTACCTTTGGAGTTTATGTTCAATCAAATGAATCATCTGGCATTGCCCTCCAATCCTCCCACTCACCCTTTAACTTAGTTTACCGCCTGAACAGATGACAATGTAGACATTTTGTAATTTAGAAGCAGTCCCTTAGTAAGAAACTAAAAGTCACCCACAACTGAGCACATTGCAGTCCATTGCCTTTGAGAGCCAATCAACCATAATTTATTTAATCAAATATTTACTGTCATAGCAGCCAAGGAGCCTGAGGGTATGGTGGGAAAGCTAAAGCTTGCATTGGCAGCGTGTGGCGAGGGTGAATGTGATGGTGTTTGCTGCTGAGCTATGGGCTGACCCTCCAAATCACACATTAGCCAGAGCCGACCAGCTGAAAGCCCATTAACCTGAATGGCCGCTGATTGCTCCACTATTAACACAGTCTGACTCCTCTCCTCCAGGGCTGTACCCACTTATACAGGTGCTTCAGCACCCTTCAAGGTCTTGGATTAATCAGGATAAACAAATGTTGTTTCTTTGTCATGGCAGTGCCACTTTGTTTGATGCATGCCACACATTACAGCTACAGTCACTCCCACTTTTCTCCCCAGATCTTTTTGAAAATGAATTTACTAATTGTGCCCATCTGGCATAATTGACCTTTTGTGTGTAGCCTGTCATAATTCAAAAAGGTGGTTTCAATTATATTTGCAAGTTACAGAAGAAATTAAACGTGTGTTTTTGTGTGTGTTATGTGTGTGGGTTCATGTTAGCATGAGGACAGTGGGTTCTCGGAGAAAGGAGATGGCTGGCTAAATGGAGCATTTCTCCTGCATGCTGCTGCGTGCCTGAGAGTGTGGCCTGGCCATGCCTAATTTATTTCCTCTTTTGTCGTTGTTGTCTCCATTCCTCGGTTGATTAAACCAACCTCATGCAGCTATGCTCAACAAATAGCCTAATTGAGTACGACCTTGGCAAATGATACATCAGCCCTATCCTCCAAAAACACCACCTGCACCAGACGCCCATCTCCCCAGCCCATCGCTCTGCGGGCCGCCACACCAAGCACAACAAACATAAACAGGGGATTCGCCTCCTCAGCCAAAGTCATTTCTTGCACGACCTTTCCCACAAATCACTGAGATGACACAGGGCTAGATGGATCACTGAAATGGGACACATTTGTATCACTTAGACCTTTCATCAGATGCAAGCAGATACTCATCTATTATTCCCCCTTCCATTTGCAACTTTCACCCCACAGCCTGCGCACACGAAGGGCAAAATAAGTGAACAAAACATTCCTATCTCTGCTCCATGCAGCAGCAGCTGCAGCAGGCTTAAGCAGCACAGAATTCTCATTAAATTTCCATCCTGTCTCTGTGTTTAGATGGGAGCTGAAATGAGGGAAAGAAGGGGGGCTGGTAGTTTGTGTTCAAAGGGTGCCTGCTGTAAAAGATCTGATGGCTCTCTCAGTGCAGTCTCTGGTGGGATCTCTCACAGGATACAGATGCCTGCTCCGAGACGGCTTCATACCTAATGAGTCTGAGCTCCGGCAACGCTGCACACAAAGCAACGCTGCCCTCGATTCTCTGTTTGTTTGCCACCACCAGCCCCACCCTTGTTGCCTCGCTCACTCGCTCACTCTGCACTGAGCGATGTGCCTGCCCACAGCTAGTGTGTGACACTGATGTGTTTCTCAGGAGGGATGCATATCCTGCAGGTAAACACCTGGAGGCTGAAAAATCACCCTCCAAAAGCAGGCAACAGTGGCTGTGCTTTAGCCAGGGACTGTTAATAAATTGAGACTCATCCCTCTGTCTTTGTACCGGCTTCGGCCTCAGAACTAGAGCTCTGGAACACAGGTCCAGGTTATGTGTGGTGGGAGAGGATGATAGAAAGAATGTCTTCAATGCTCAGATCTGATCTTTTTAATCAAGGTTTATTTGAATTTCTTGTGAGGAGAATAGTTAGACTTACAAATATTTTACAAATTGGTAACTGCAAACAAGATGTGATGAGCAAGTATAAGTAAGTTAAGCATGAAGAGAGTGTAATCACTTAACAAGTTAAGCATGAAGAGAGTGTAATCACTTAACTCGCGTGAATATAGGATGGGAGGGCGTTCGCTGAATGCGTTGATTCCTCACTCAGAGATCCCAATATCGCTTATCACAGTTACTTATTTTGGATGCAGAATTGCATACAAAACCGAACCGTAAAGAAAGTCTAACTTTGACTCCTTGATGGTAATCCTTGAGTTATCTTACAGAATATACCAGGATTGTGACTGTCATCAAAAAGGCTAAGAGCAGTAACAGATGTTTGGTATGTCATAGTCCATTTCAGGTCTGCATCTTTATACATCTAAAGAGTTACTTCGTACTTTGGCATATGTATGAATAAATGTGTCCTTGTGTGTTGGAAAGAGCGAGCTCATGCTGTGGTGACCTCTACTAAAGACATGGAAGCTTGGTAAACAACAGATCTTCCTTTCACGTCCCTCCGAGCCATGCCACATCTGGCCTGCAGGTGGGATAGGGATGTGTTGATAAAAATAGGTCACACTGCCAATACACAGCCTAAGGATGGCAGGGAGGTCACCACAGCAAGCAGAGGAAATGGACAAATGTGTCTGTCTGTCCATCATCCTTGTCCTGCTGGGAGATTAGAGGAAGGTTGTAGGGAAGAATAGGAAAAACAAAAGAATACTGGTCCACTCTTGGCAATACACAGTGGTCAGACAATGTTTTGAACACTTAAGCTCTCTGCACTGCTGATAATTTCAATGACGACATCCACGAGAATCCTTTTTTCAAATCAAATGGAAAAATCACACTGGGTGGTAAAGCATACTGTAGCTCATTAAAATTCCACTTTAGAGCTCTTTGACGAGCTTCGAGCTCCAAGACAGCATGCCATTGAGGGCGTGCAAGATTGAGTCCCCCAAGGCCACTCGCACAAGACAAACTGCAGGGGGGTGTCTATGTTCTCTGCCATCCAGGCGATTAATGCATACGCACCGAGGGTCCCATACAGTCCGCAGTACTCGTGCCATTATACGTCTGGTTAGAATGAGCCATCATCATATAGGCACCGGCTGTCCCAAGGCAGAATTGCTTTAATCAAAGCCTGTGAGGAGCCAACAGTCACTGGGGACAAGTTTCATTGGGAGTTAAGTAAAAAGAGTGAAGGAGCCAAGTAATCTCAACTCCTCCAGATGGGATAGAGGGATTAAACAGTGAAGAAGTGGCGAAGATTGACGGGGAGAAAAGGACGTTTTTACATGCTTCTCCCCGTCTTTACCTCTGTGAGCTGTCATGATAGCTGGCCCGGCCTGCTTATTTATTGAGAGCTTTCATTCAGGAGCTGACTGACTGGGAGCATTTAAACAGACCTGGGTCTCTGCCCATCGGCATGCCTCTGCTTCTTTTTTAAGCAGGCCCTGCTTCCTTACCATCAATCAGTTGATAATTTCATCAAGCACCCCACGTCACTGACAGTCCACACGAGACAACACAAGACCCAAATAGTGTATCCCTTTCACCAAACCTTCCCAGCAAATGCGCCTGGGGATTTATTAATAACACTTCCTGTGGTTAACAATTTACATATGCCCAATATCACAAGACTTCATTAGGTAAATAATCTGGGATCACATCTCTTCTCTGATGTTTCTAAATCCAATTATTGATTTATCAAATTGGATTTCGCTGTTATTATTTTTTATTTTTTCAGGGTGTGGTGCCTGGCAGTAGGATGATGAAATTGACGCAGTTTAATATCAGCGGTGCTGATAAATGTGTTTGGTTTCATCACTGCAGCTGTAGACAGTCCAAAGGGCAGGCACAGTGCTCCTGAGCATGGGCCACTACTGGGACGACTTCTGCGTTAATCATATCACAGCGCAGCTCCAAGGTGTGCAGAGGACATTTGCACACAAGGAAATGTGTGTAGGTCAAAACTGATAGGCCAGACAGTACTCCAAGCCACTGCAGGAGACTAGCTTTCAGTGCTGCACAGACCAGATAGTTGTTTACTGTTGAAAGACGCAGAGAGACTATAACTTTCTACGGGGAGCATAATTAGCTGTGAAGCGTCAAATAGACAACAAAGAGCGCAATATGAAACCTCTGATACATATCCTTGAACTCTCTGTGAGGAGATGGTATCTTTACAGAACAAAAAGATCTCACATCTTTGTCTCTCATGTCCTCTGATCTCTTCTCTTTACACTACCATCTACATGTTTTCAAAAATAAAAACAAAAGCAATAGAAAAGGAAGGATTCTCCATGGGGCCAGTCTGATAACATAGTATTCCCTGCAAGTAGAGAGACAGTCCCCAGAGTTCCTGTGTCCACTCTGAATGACTCCAGCAGCTCTGCCCTGTGGGGAGCCACTATTCACACGACACAGGAGAAAGGAATACCAAAAAAAAACAAATGAGGAAAAGTAAAAACACTCTCCTGCTTTCTTTTCTTCTCTCATCTTTGATGTTCCTCTGGTACAAACCTGGGTTTTCTTTTTCTCTTTGTTGCACCACACAAATGAAAACATGTGAGGAGTAGTGGAGAAAAATGAGGCACCCCAAAGTGGAAAAAAAGGGGAAGAGAGTGAACAGGGGAGCACTGCAGAGATAGGGAAGTAGAACATCTTCTTAATGTCCTGCCTACAGTACAACGTTTCCCTTATACCTAATATTCCCCAAAGTCTAAATGTGCGTTAGTCTTGCATTCATATGAGTGCACAAGAGGGACCGATCTAGTGACCCATGCTGACCTATGAATGAACAAGCTTTATCTCAAATGGAGGGGAGTGGTTGAAACTAAAAAGCCTGTCATTTCAAAGTCCCTGAGAGCAAAGGAGGTTGGCAAGAGGACACACTAAATAGACATGGAGCATGGTGGGGTCTTGCTGGCTAATTAGCCATACATGCAAAGAGCTCTCAACTGTTGATTCTTAATACAGTATGCTCTGTCCCTTGACGGCAGAAAACGTAGAGTCTATGAAACATCATTATCCAAAAACAAGACAGAAATTAGATAATTTAGGAGAGACTGTAACCCTCTAATGTCTTTCTTTTCAATTTATCTACACCCTTCCTCTCTGCATGTATCTCTTGTTAATGATTGTACTCTTTCCTCCTCTGAACACAAAAAAACAGGGTTCTGCTAATGCAGATAGCAGCTTAATGACTCCAAATCAGGGGAGATGCAGTGCAGCCGCCTGGGAGGTCGATAGTCTAGTCAGACCAAGCCATAACAGCATCAACATCAATTGGATAGACCACTAAAACAGTGTCGTAAAGGACCCAGGCTGGGAATTAAACAGGGACAACAAGGAGAATCTCACACTTCCAGATTGCATGTTCTGCTATGGACTCACATAGCGAGCGGCATCCACCCATTCTCATTCCATTCCTAGATTTCGATCACCAAATTTAAAGATTTAAAACAATTTTAATAATTAAATTTGGTAATCCCGTTGAGACAGCAACATGCAAAAGTTAACAAAAAAGTAAATGATCACATGCAAAATATTCGCAAACAACAAAAAGGACAAGAATGAATTACGCTGTAATGGTGTCAGGCATAAATATAGACTTGTTAAAGTGCAAGCATATTACCAATACCCCTACAGGCAGTAGCAGCTCCAAGCCAACCTGTGCCATCTCCTGGGACCTGAAAGTTTTAGTGATATAAGCACTGTACAGTATGTGTCCTCTGTGGAAATTGGGCTGGGAAAGTAACTGGTGGTGGCAAACAACAGTCAACAGAGGTCTATGCTGTTTGGCCCACAGATGCCTCTACTCCCAGGCCCTCCTCCATGTCCTCCAGCCTGGCTGCCAGATATCCATACAGCTCGCGGGCCTTATCCAAAGAGAAGCTGACAATGTTATCTGTGTCCTCTGCCTTTCCTGTGCCCAGTCCACCATTGTCTATTTATTTATTCCGATCCTGAAAATAAAGAGTGAAATGAAAACACACCTTTTTCATTATTTTTTTCTTCATTCAAGTGCTTTCCACCTGACTAAAATTCATATTTATGCTAATATGCGGCACCTCTTTCTGCCTCTGCCTCACATGGGAGATGGGAGGCAGGCTAGAATTAATGACATTGCATCGGCGGTAATGCTTGCCGCGTTTCATTAGCTGGTATATCTTTAATTTCCAATAAACACAGTAATTAGGGGAGGTATCCGCGGAGACAGGCCCTGGCAGGCTGCTGCCGTGGTAACAGCTGTAACCAAATCTGCACCGAGGTAACAGCAGTCAAGGAGGACTTTCAGCTTAACCAAATCCTGCCTCGCAGTGGGAAGGGCCTCAATTCAATTATATGAAAATGAAGCCCACCACAGATATCGGCCCTGCAGTTCACAGAAAAGAGAGTGGAAAGAAAAAAATATATGCAGGAGCGTCCGCAGAAAAGATGGGCCCATCCATATGTATGTATCCACATATGGTATTCAAATAAAAAATACATTGCTATTTCAAAACAGATTTTATTCATTTATATAAAAATCAAACACACATAGACGTGGACTTTCATTTCACCTTTTTTTCATTAAAACCAATTTCAAAGCAGTGTCTCCCTTTGCTTCAACTTCCAAAAGCCTACTCTTTCAAAAAGCACTTAAGAGGGAGGGGAAAACATTCATAGAGTGTTCCAAAAAATCAGCTCACATATTACACTGTCTCTCGCTCACTGTGAGCACAAAGGGCAGTAGAATGGATTAATCCTACACATTATAGTCAAAGGACTATTGAGACTCATGTACAGAGAGGCAATTTACCATCCTGACCTTTCAATCTTTAAAACGGTCCACATATCCTTACCCTCCACCCCCCAGACATCATTTTGAATGCTTTCCTCTTATGCAAGTGCCACAATCATCTGAGAATTTCTTCATCTCAACATGACTTGATGAACAGAGTGAGACAAAAAAAAAATGGAGGAAGAAAGAACGTCAGAAAGAGTAAAGCAAGGGACCCAATAGGCGAGATACAATGATAGAGACAGAGGAGTAAGAGTTTCTCCGTGAGAAAGGATACGGGCCAGGTATCCAAGTGACTGCGTTGCAAAGGAGAGGAGAAATATAATGGAAGCTGACACTGCCTGCATTCCCAGTCCTGACCTCCCAGTCAGAGTGTCCTGTTTATTTAGACACAAACAAATAGAGAACGGCAAAGAGCTAATAGGCTGTGCTAGGTACTCAAACTCAGTCACCCCAGTATAAGGCGAGGATGCTGAACACAAGATGAATGGCACCAATTTCCCAAGGCCTGACATTTGTTTCCCAATGATTGTGGAATAATAGACGTGGCTGCATTACAGCTTTAAACAAGATATTTAAGTGTAGATTGTTTAAAAGTTATATTTACATTTGACATTGAAAATAATTCTTAGTGCTTTTATTGCCCTATACATTTACGGTATTCCATCGTGCATGTTGACTCTTAAAAGGTAAGTATGATGATATTCAGTATTCTTCTTATCAACAGATCCTGTGGAAAGACCAAAGCCAACTACTAACAAGTATGTAAGTTGATTTAGCCAAATAAGTTAATTGTTGTCCAAAACACACCTTTTACTTTGTGACATGTTTCTTTAATACAATGAACACAGGTGCTGTAGTTTATTTAGAGTCAATTCCACATACATCATCATGTTGATGGAAATACGCAAAAGAGCACCAAATTTGGATTATTCCGCAGCTGAAAATAGTCTCTGACAAATACACTATTCATTCATGTTTGAGTAACCTTTTTGCAACAACTACAGAGCCCAGTTGTTTCAGAAAATTTGTATTTGGGCTGACACCAAGAGACAGGGTTGGAAAGTCAGAACGACCATCGCTTTGTTGGTTTTTAGTTTTTTTTCTTGGGTTTGTGGTGACAGTGAAAGTCATTGAGAATAATTCCTTATCCTTTAATCTTAATACCATAACATTTGCCAGGAACAAAAGACTTCTCTCTATATAGCTATACTTTTTTTCACTATCAAACTTTAACTTTTCTTTCTTTCCACTACAGCTGCCTCTAAATTTTACAATTGCTTTTATTTTCCAGGTTTTGACATCCTCTTGTCAGTTCCTGCCATCTCTAGCTTTGTACCTCTGATGCCATCTCTCCTCTTCTCTGTACCTCCTCCAAGGTGCCGTACACCTCAACAGTATACCAGATCAGACAGAAGCTCTGGAAAGGTCATAACTCACTGGTTGGTCCCTGGCAGCATCGCCCTCTGCCGTGCCAGGCGCTGCATTCAGATTATGAGCGCCCCTTGCTTCCCAGTAGGCTCTCAGAAGCCCAGTCCCAGTCTGGTTTCCCAGCATGCAGGATCCATAATGTCAGTATCTCCATATCACCAGTAATCAAAGGATCAACTTGGGACCATGTGCTGGGCTGTGATTAGCGACAGTGGCTTACCAGTCCTATTCAGACTTTGCACAGGAGAACAATTATAGTTGACGTCTCCATCTGCTGCCATGAAATTACTGCGGTTGACTTCCTTCGCTCCCCTCACTGAGAGAGATTCAAAAGGAAGGGAAGAGGAGCTCACTCACTTTGGAAAAGCTTGCACCCTAAGTCAGAAAGCAACAGGCTCAAGCTGTGCCTCTTCACCCTCCCATCTCAGTTGATCTTTGGGTAAGCATATGGCCTGAGAGTCGAGAAAGTGCAGCATCTCGGCAGGCTGGATTAGGGATGGAGTAACAGGCTGCGAGGGAGTGGTGATGGGCACTTTGGCTGGAGCACACCGTAATCTGCCCAGCAAGGCAGAGCACAGATGCTGGGCCAGGCAGGGAGGCTTACTCCTCGTTAAGAGTCCATTATGGAAAAGTCCTCGTTAAAGAAACACCACTGCGAGGAGAGACCGTCCGATAGATGAACAAGCACAGAGAGAAGATTTGATTAAATAATGAATTAATCACCCTACCATTTTCGGTGGGATCATGTCTTCATTTCCCTCTATTAAAGCTACAGCTACCTGGATTGGAGGACTCAGTGGAATACGTGATGTGTTTTCTCAAAAACCTGATTTTTTTTCTGTTTCAAACTCTCCCACCTGTCTTTCCACCCTTTGCTTGACTAAATTTCACCTACCCTTTCCATCCGTGCTTCCTGACAGGCCTATTTGAGATAATGCTTTTGGTTAGCAAAGCAAGGAGATGTGCCAAGGGAGGGAGGCGGCCTGAGGAATTCTGCTCAATTGAGCACTGGGGAGAATGTTAACATGGGGCCCTGGCACCTCTGCCAAAATGAGTTAGCCTTACTTGATGTTGCAATGTTGATTAAGAGACAGGGATGGGAATAGGTTTCAGCTCTGTTTAGTAAAGGAGCAGCAGGTGCAGGTTGGGACAAGCCAAAGAAATGACGGTGTTAACTAGCCTCAGTTTTTACGCTCCAAAAAATGTCTTCCCTAACAAGTAATTCATCAGAGCACAAACACCACTGCATTGCTGTCTTAATAGTGAAAGGCAGAGGAATGTTTTAATCTTCTTTTTTTTACAAATAAACTCTCTATATCCTGGTTGAATTTATTAAGTGAGCATGAGCTGCAACAAAAAGTTTTTTTACTATGAAATTGTAATCTTAATACAGTATGTAGATCTTCCTTCATCTTTGATTAATTTGTACAATTTGTTGTAAATTAATTGATAATTTAATGACGGCCTGACCTGTATTTTGACATTAATAAAAGAGTGGAGCCTCTATGTACTGTATATGAAGAAAAAAGAAACTATCAATGCAACAGCCCCCTTATGTTTGTCCGATTAAGCATATGAATATGGTTACATTAAGCAAACAGCCTACTTCCATTATTAAGGTATTTTTATGAATAAATGTAGTAACATTACAGAACCTGTTTTAAACTTCTCTAAAGAAAGGTTGGACTTAAAGCCCAAAGTTGATCACCCTGACAATAGGCAATATATAGTGCTATTTGAAAAAAATACAAATTTTTACAAGATGACATAAATAGTTCTATTTGGAAATCGTAAAACATTCTTGCCTACTGGGGGGATTTTGTATGTGAGTGCATCTGCATAGAAAAAAAAATGCAATAGGGACTTCTCTTGTGTGAACCATTCTTGAAGTTTAATGCTTTACAAACACTAAAGCAAGTAAGCACTGTGACTATTCTTCTGAAGAGATTTTGGAAAAGGAAATTAGGTGGTTAAATACACTGGTTGATTGACATGACACCATTGTAGTCATATAGTACTATCAGGCCGGGCTAAAGTGAATGATATTAATAATGCATGCATGTTGCTTTCTCTAATTTTCAGGTTGCGGCCGGCTAGCAGGGCCTGCTTTGGTTATTTGATAAATGTATCAATATTGACTGTGATTGGTGGTTTGCTGTGCATGCAAACCTGCATGACACACACTAGCAACACATTGTGTATCCAAGAACACTTAAATGTGTAAATTACGTTATGTCAGACACAGACTGCTGTTGTAGATTAGTTTTACGTTTCCAGCGTCGCGGCTCCGATCCGTAACATTAGTTGGGACAGACGAGTTGTTTCTTTGGGCTAACAATATTGGCTTTAGCCTGACTGGTAGCAGCTTTATGTGGTGAAAAATGGCCGGGAGACGTTGTGATAATGTTGCATTAATCAGGTGACTTATTTCGTCTTTGGAGCAAACATAAAACACTGACTGCGGTAGCTTCACTACCCATGGAAAAGTATGTGCATCATTGTGTCAGCAGCAGCTGCCGCGGTACTTTGATACACGCAGAGAGCCTTGCTTCCCATAACAATAAACCTCGTTGGACTAACCTTATGTTACATACACACGTTGCCCACATGGCTATCTGTCTTAAAGAGAAAGGGTCAGTCGCTAACAATCATGTAAAAGGAGAATGGTAAAAGTTTACTTTTCTATCAAGCAGCAAAAAAAGTTTTAGCGATGTGACTGTCGCGTATGCCCACATCGTGATGTAGACGATGGAAGAAAATATCGTGCAGCCCTACCTGACAATTTTTAACAGAAAGAAACGTTTCTTGAACGTTTTGAAGTGAAGTGATTGCATTAGAAGTTTAAAGTCATCCTACAATCCAAATAATTCAATCATTTTAACAACAGTGAGATTTAATGATCATTCAAATGCAATTCAGTAACATTTCATACAGACATTTTCTGCAGTGTAGAAACTGAAAGAGATTCTCTCGAGAAACACGTAGGCCGAACTGATGTAAGGAAGATATTTCCTCTCCCTCTTTTTCACTGTAACAACCTCCCTGAGCATTTCATAGCTGCATATGCTGCTGCTTAAAGCACCGTTGAGATTTATGCCATTGTCAGCTCACAAGGGTGCAATCAGGAATAAAGATCCCATAAACCCCTTTGATGTGTCCACAGGTAGAGCAGTACTAGGTTATTGCTGATGGCGGATAAATACCACGCAACTTTTTTTTGTTATTTGAAGTGAAAGCTTAGTGTACATGGTAACATAGTAGATACAGGTTTTTGAGTGAGTTTTGTTACCCGTAAACTCATGGCACTATTTCACAAATATATTGACGTTAACAAGAAAAGAAGTTTAGCTCTTCCCTCCCCCACATTCAACAACAATACTTTGCTATTTGAGAACGAGGCATGGACAGGGGAGAGAAAGAAGCCATAAACATTTCAGACTGCCAGAGAAAGAGAAAGAGATTAGGATGGACGAGAAAACATGCACATCACGTCACAGCTTTAGGCCCCTTTGTTTTAATCCTAAGTAATGCTGATTTCCTCTGGGTTGCTGAGGTTGCCAAGAGTACTAGTGTGTGTGTGTGTGTGTGTGTGTGTGTGTGTGTGTCCAGTATGTGTGTGTGTGTTTGTGTGTGTGTGTGTGTGTGTGTGTCCAGTATGTGTGTGTGTGTGTGTTTAAATTGTTTGTCCACTCGTGAAGTCAAGCCAGGTTGGCATCTGCTGCATTGTGTATGCTACTAGTGAGTCCGTATGAATGTGTGTGAGTAACGCTGGGACCCCACAGATTATCCACTGTGTGTATGTGTGTGTGCCCACCTGGCTATCTCGCAAAGGGTTACATAAGTATGTGCGTACCCTTCGGGGGACTCCCTAGCTCTGGGTCCAGCTGGCACACTGCTCCTGCTCCTACCACCAAGCCTTTTTCCTTTCGACTTTTAACTTTAACAAACAACTGACTTTATTTATCTCTTCCTTTACCTGTACAGACATGTTTTCTTTATTTTAATTGATTCATTTGCTCTGCAGAGTGTCTTTACTCGGGTGACTAACGGGGCATAGCTACAAGATTCAAGCCTGCATCGCTGCTGAGACAATTCGCGTTTCCATTCTGTATTTTCATGGTGAGGTTGTCTGTTGTTACGGCTGGCTAGATAGTACCTAGTCAATCCAGCCTAGCTTAAAAATGTGGTCAACAAATGTACAAAGAAAAAAAGAAAAATAAGACAATAACTGTGCAGTAACCAGGCCTATGCAGTTTGATGACTGATGGGGAATGTATTTTCGTGAAGGCTGAAGTATGAGAGGTGTCTCGGTCCTGTCCGTGTGAGATTGCAGAGTAGTAATCATAAAGATAGCACGTATTGGGCTGAGCTGAGGTTGCACTGCAAACACCCCCCATACCCGCCTCTTGGCCTGTATCCCACTCCATCGCATCACTATAGCGACAGCTCTCCCTCACCTCCCCATCAATCCCTTGGCCAGTCGCAGCTCCACGATCTCACTCCCATCTCCTCAGCCAGTCAGCAGCTGCCCAACAACGCCAGGCCTGACAAAAGCTTACCCTGCCGGTTTCAAGTCTGTCAACCACGGGCCTGTCAAATTACTGTCAGCATCAACAGTGGGGGGGGGAGAAAGAAAAGAGGAAGGGGTGAAAGTGAATAGGAATGGAATGAAGATAGGGTGGGGCATGTTGGGCGTGATGAGATGGGGAGAGAGTGTCACACACAGTCAGTCACACACACACACACATACACACACACACACACACACACACACACACACACACACACACACACACACAATTCTGACATATATATCACTCTTGCCCCATCCTTTTTGATGCTGGCACTGGCTCACTCCCATCAATGCCCCCCTCCCCTCTCTTTCCCCCATCTTTCTTTCAGGTAATTCCCTCGGTCACATCAGTCCTACTCATCTCTCTGCGCTTTTTCCTCGCCCCATTCCTCCCTCTGCCACACATGTTCTATCTTTTTCCCTCAGTCTCAAAGCACTAGCTTAACATCTCTTTGACTCAAAAAAAGGAAAAGAAGACGAAGAAGGAAAAAGTAATGGGCAGAAAAATGAAATGACTTTCTGGGCCCTCACGTAAAAGCGTGGCTCGCTCTTCAAGACAGGCAATATTCCCTCAATTATTGCCACTCACAGAACCCTCTTTGCCGGTGGATGGAGTTTTAATTCCAGGCCTCCAATAAAATGGATGCCCTAGATATAATGTGGAAATAACTACTCAGTGTTTCAGGATTTGCATGACAGTGTGCTACACATGCACTGCACATATGTGTGTGTGTGTGTGTGTGTGTGTGTGTGTGTGTGTGTGTGTGTGTGTGTGTGTTCTCACATACTATAAGTGAGTAGGAGATGATGGAGAAGCTTCATATTGATCTGACAACTAGCCATGGATTCTCAGCTGTAAACTCTGACCTGTTTTTTCCTCACAACTGGAGTCTACTAACTCTCAGTCGTATTAATACATTCAACACCATCTCTGGATTAGACTTCGGTCTGAACATACATGAGCCAATACATCAATAATGCCTCAGTTAATCATGCGGCTGCTCTCTTGATTATTATCTATCTGTAAGATAAGAAAAGCCTATAAACCAACTATTTTAACAGTACAAAGTGGTTTCTGAAAAGCGGAAAGTGGAAAAGCTTGCGAGAGTAAGGCCAGTTTTAAAAGACTACTTAGAAAACACTTAAACAGTAACTAAACCTTAGTTAATCTGATGGGCTATTATTGTTGGAATGTGATTTTATTCTATTTGACACTAATTTACGAAACAATGATTTTCTTTTTATATGTCTTGTATTAATCTATGTAAAATTGATATTTTATGTATATGTTGTGATTGTTGTATGTGGACCCCAGGAAGAGTAGTTGCTACATTGTAAGCAGCTATTGGGGCTCCGCATAAGAGAAAGATAGAAAGATTTCAGTTCCATTAGATGTCTGGTTCTCATTTAAGTAACATTTGCAGTATTGGATCTAGCACTAGTTTCAAAACTAGTTGTATTTCCAGTTATTCTAACTATTTCTAGTTCTAGTACTAGTTCTACTTATATTTCGAGTTCTAGTTAGAGTTATATGTCTAGCTGTTATTTTAGTTCTATTTCTATTTAGTCCTACTTCAATTTACAGTTTCAGTTCTAGTTATTGTTCTAGTAATGCGACCTGTGCTTGGAGTAATTATTTCTGTTTTTAGTTTGAGTTCTAGTTCTAAGTCTAGTCCAAGTTCTATCTCTAATTGTAGTTGTTTTTAGCTCTCATATAATTATATTTCCTTTCTAGTTCTAGCTCTTGTTAATTTTCTAGTTATAGTCACATCTGTAGTTCTTGCTCTAGTTATATTCCTTACTCTTGATTTTTTTTGTATTGCCACTTAGTTCAAGCTCTGTACTGTAGTTAGGAGTTGTAGTTATAGTTCTGCATCTAGTTGTAGTAGTAATTACTTTATTTCACAGTTAAGTTCAAGTTGTATGTTAAGTTCCAACTCTAGTTGTAGTTTAGTAGTCCTAGTTTGAGTTTAATTTTCAGTCCTACCTTTTGTACTACTAGTTTTAGCTCTAGTACTGTAACTGGTAATATTCATTTCCAGTTCTTGTTTTTATTCTAGCTATTACTAGTTCTCATTTTACTTGTATTTCCAGTTCTAGTTCTAGCAACCACAAAGTTCAGCCTGTTTGCTCTACCGGGCTGCCTTTGACTTTGTGTGGAGACGCTGGGCTAATTTGCTATAATGACTAAACTCAGGCACTCTGGTTTCTGATTGGTCAAGGGAGAGGAGTGGCCCCCGCTGTGCATAGATGAGTGCTCAGATAATTGGTTGAGAGATTTGGGAGTCGTCACCGTCCACTCTTACAGAAATGGGTCTAGCCAGCTGAGCTCCATGCTTCTTTAGGGCCATTTTAACACAGTCGTTCCCCCCGCCTTTTAATTGCAACCTGACTTTGAGGGCGTAAACGTGGCCCTGGCCTTCTATCATAAACTGAAGCACACATTTAATACGCACACGTATGTATACACACACGGATTCAGTAAAAAATGTGTCAGACCTATACTATTAATCCACACAAGACACACACACACACACACACCCAGTCACATGTTGACAACCAAACAGAAATCTTTCTATCCACACTGCTGACACACCAGAGGGAATAAACATGGCACAAAATGCAGCTAGTCTCTGACTCAGGAGGAGAGAGAGCAGGGAAGAGAGAGGCTTTGTCTTGGGTATAGCTGTGTGGCTGTGGGGATCGATAGGTTTAACCAGCAGGGGCTTGAGTCTGCGGAGCAGGAAGAGACACAGGTAGGAGGTTAGGCCTGGGCAGAACAGCCTGGAAATGTTTTATCACCACTACCAGCAAGGTACTGTCTCCCATCAGGGGCGCAAGAAGCTTAGGGGCTTGAGAGGCTAGGTATGTGTGTCTCTGCGCAGTGCAGGGATATGTCAGTGTGAATGCATGAACTGTGTGTGACAAATATTGCATTATTGTCCGGGGTGTTTCACTTGCATGCTGATATTGTTTGAATTAACCTGGCATCTGTGAAAGACCTCAGGAAAACCCTCTGCTATTGTTTCTGTTCTGCCCAGCCCTTATTTGGTAGGGTTTAGATGGAGCTATCAGAGAGAAATGAATCTGTCTGGAGGAGGAGGAAGAGGAGGAAGAGTAGGAGGAAGAAGGAGGAGGAGAGAAGAGGGGAAACCAGGTGAAAACTGTAATATCAGGCAAGGCATGCTGTTTCTCCATGCTGGCATTAGTCTAAAGATCAAAAAGTCAAATTATTCTCCTGTCTAACTTCTTCCACTATTTGGATCAAAGAAGTAAAGTTGCTTGATAAGGGGAGGGAAGAGAAGAGTAAAACAAAATGAAATTGAGGCAAGCTGACATGCAGAGAAAGTAGGATAAGACGTCTAAACAGGAGAGAAGAAAAGAGGTAACTAATGGAAGCAAGAAGAGGTTGACGCAACATGGTGTCCTGTCACACTTTAGCACCCAGGGCCCATTGGTGACATTGACATCACCCAGCTAGGGGGGACAGGGTGCAGCTTGGTATTAAGCGCTATTACTACCGCAAGTTGTAGCACCAAAACAGTGCCGGGTGTGAAAACAGATATACTGGCAAATCACAGATAACCTTGCAATGTCACATCTCTGCATATTTTATGTTTGGAATAAAAACTCTTTATAAATGTAATTGTGCATGCTGAGTTTTATTTAGAAAAGATCACTGCATGTTAACAAACTCAAAATGACAAATGAATCCCATGTGAGTTATTCATCTCAAATACCGACAGTTTTGGTCTCTGACAATTTCATTCATTAAGCCAGACAAGTCATACAGTAATTGAGCTGAATAAGTTGGCCTAATGTCTTAGTCCTCCAAAACAAACAGTGCTGTCTAATTTGCTTTTAATCGGATTGCATTGTTTTGACTGGGAAAATATGCTAACTTGCATTATTATGAGTAATGAGAAGAGCAAAACTTACTGAGCAGAATTCCTCTCCCCAAACAGCGGAAGAGACTGATCCTGTTTGTAAAGATGCAAATCAGTCTTCCTGTTTATCGATTTAGAGGACACAGTCTGATATGCGTGTCTTTCAGTGTGATTTTTACCTTTCCCTTGAATCAGACTGTGTTTCCAGTATTTTAATTAAAAGGCGCTCCTAAGCTCAATATTTGGATTAGTTGAGGTTCAAGCACAGACTGTGAAATTTAATTTGATGATATTTTCAGCTTTAACAAATGAACAGGTAAACAACTACAGACCTTTTGTATAATCCTCTCTAGTTGCAAATGGCATTTGAGTTGTTAAATACCTTCCAAAAACGTATTTATTGTATAAGTGCAACATTGTGTATTCTCAGTGGACTGTACTGTGGAAATAAGCCCGGTGATACCTGAAGATTAAAATTAATAATATGTAATCAATGAACCACATCCCAATAACACATTGTACTTTCAAGTGGGCTTCTAAATCTGTTGCATTTATTTAATATGTTTGTAAATCAAACATAAGCTCTTAATGCTTATTCTAATTATGCTGAGAAAGACAAACATTATCCTGTGATATGTAAGTCTAATTACAGGCATAGCTTAATTTTTAAACTCTGAAAAAATAGTTTGGATAGGGCAATGCTGGGTCAAATAGTCACTTCATGCAATTTGTCGTCGGTGTTGCAGGATGTGTAGTTTCTATTTACATGGTAATCTGTCAATTAATGTTTGCAGAGGTATTTGTGATGGGGATACAAGGGTGCATAAAAATGGCTTAACGTGAATAAAACAGGAAATCAGGAAATGTGCTTTACTTAACTTTGACATTGCAAAAACCATGAATTAAATGTACATTATGAGATGCTCTTGTTTCTCTTTTCTTAATCAGTCCATGCTGCATAAGAAACAACTAAACAGTTGACTAAACAAGTGTAAATCAACAAGTGTCAGAGTTGTCAGACCTGCCTTAAAACACCAGGAAGCTGCTGAAACACTGAAAATCACCTAAACAGTTTAAGCCCCGCTCTAATTTTCCTATTTTACTCTGTGGGTAAAATGAGCGTGTTGTTCCTACCTTAAAATGGTACTAGGTACAAAACTACATACACAGATCTGTATAAAAAAAAAATTTAATCTGCATGAGCGTGATGATTTGAAAGGTTTGGTTCCATCAAAATAATATAGACAAGAGTGCTGCGCAATGAAGGGTGTTATTGTACAGCTGTTCCAATTTAGGACTAATCCAACAAGGGTAAGCAACACAAAACTGCGAACTGAACATAAACGTAGAATATATATTCCTGCGCATAGACACAAGCTCTGAAATCAATAGATTAAATGCATGGAGATTATCATTTCACCATAAATAGCTTGTCACTCAATGATAGTTTTTCCTTTTGAGAAAAAGCTGAAAATGCACAAAACCAAATTAAATGCTGTACTGAAAGATGGAAATGATTGGAAACCCAGACCCTCCAAAACATAAGGATAACCTGTTTTGGGGCAAAATATAATCCTCTTCCAAAGCCCAAAGTAAGCAGGATCGTCTTCACACTTCTATTGCATTAGTCCATACAATATAGCTTAAGGACTAGTGTTTTTGACAGTACCTGTCTTATTGTACACAAAGCACATGTAGTTTATAAAATATGATGTTTTATTATAAATGAAACCAGCCAACAATATAAAGATCTGCTGAAATGCAGAAGTGGAAAAAGTTCTAAAATATTGTACTCAAGTAAAAGTACCAATACTCTGTAGTACAAGTGCAAGTGAAATGACCTACTTGAAAAAGTAAATAAAGTAAAGTTAGTCAAGTAAAAGTAATAATTAGTTCATTTAAAATGTACTTTGAGTAAAAGTTACTTAGTTACATTGAAAAGAACTGTAAAATGGGGCAGGTGGAATCTCTCCCATGCAGTGAAAATAGGACATCGGGTCACAAATCAAAATCAAAAACTATTTTGTTTTTAATTAAAGAATATTTACAAATGTATACACATCTATACAAATGTATAAACATGTAAAATCAACACAACACATTCATATTGGCAATTTGCTAGTACTTACCAAAACATGCTTCTGCAGATTAGATGTGAAGTTATTGAATGCTGCCAGTTCAGACAACATCTGGCATTACATGATGATTGTATTGGCCCTAACCCTCTTGAATTTAAATGAAAAACAGTCTTTCAAATGTGGCCAAGGATTTTTGTTGCTTTGGTCAACTGAATTCAATGTTTCAGCTAGCAGTTCTACTGAAACCGGTCTCTGAACCATTGTCGCTCGCCTGATCCAACTCCATACTACTTGAAAAATACAAAATACACAACAAAACTACTCAATACAGTAACATGAATAAAGGTATTTCATGACTTTCCACCTCTGCTGAAATGATTAGCCGAGTACACACTTTGATTGACAGAACTGTTTTGATCGTTTCCAGTTTCTAAAACATGGGATTGTTCTGCATAGACTACTTTTACTTTTAATACTTAAGTACATTTTCCTGATGATACTAATACTTACATACTTTTGCTTAAGTAACATTTTCAATGCAGGACTTTTACTTTTACAGTATGGATTAATACTTTTACTTAAGTAAAGGATCTGAATACTTCCACCACTGATGCGCTGTCTGAGCACTATACCTAAGGACTGGGCTCACACGTTACATTTCATCACCTTAAATACAAATTAAACTATCAGCTAATTAATCAGCTGCAAAAGGAAATGAGATGATAATAAGACCATTCCTATGTCTGAATATTTAGAAAGTGGATCTTAAGCCAGAGGAAGGGCTGAGATAGAACCAAGGCAGCTCAGAACACAGATAAAGGTTTTACCTCCATTACAGGGGCTAAGACGAGGCTCGGCCACAGCAGCTCTGGATTCCAAGCACGCCTCTGAATTGTCAGCTCAGGGAGAATGCTGTAATAGTGAATGTAATGGCATGAAGAGGGTTGTTATTGGAGTGTGTGTGTGTGTGTTTGTGTGTGTGTGTGTGTGTGTGTGTGTGTGTGTGTGTGTGTGTGTGTGCAGAGGTGGCATGAGGTGTGTTGTGTGGAGAAAGAAGGAGTGAATGACAGTAGAAATATGTCTGCAGATGGATGTTGAAACAGCCATACATCCTCGTTAGACCCCCTGTCTCCCAGCGGCCAGAACAGTCCCCTCATCTCCCACACACACGCACACTGGTTGATTCCAACTCCCAGAGTTATCCTTCCCATCCAGATCCAATGCTACAACATTTTTAAATTACTATTAGTATTAGTCATTTTGGTGCCTTATTCATGTTTTGTCTGGTATATTTTAGCTAACTGTAAAGACAGCTAAAAGCTAAGGAGTGTGTGAGCCAACGGAGGTGTAACGTTACAAATGGCTGCTGTTCTGACTATGGTTCAGTAAACTGCAGTTAGCGTCTTTAGCACCGGAGTTAAGTGCTGACCGGGCCGGCTGCTAGCTGCTAGCAGCTCTCATCCCGACTGAAGCCTTGCAGTTCTGGGAGACTGAGGCAGAAGACAGGGGAGTGCTAGCTAGCTAAATGTATCTATTTTTGTTGCAGAGTGGGATGTAATCAATGACAAACAATGCCATGTGGCAGAAAAAAAGTTGTATTATGTTTACTGAGACCCCCCCCCCCCAAAAAAAAAGAAGAAGAAAAAAAAAGAATCAAGATCGAATTGTGGGTCAAAAATCGTGATACGAATCAAACCCTGGGTTTGGTGTATCGTTAAAGTCGTACTATCTCTACATACTGGATTGTTTTCAAACTTCCTGCCCTGGTTTTGTAGAATTAATGCTCACATGAAGACACACACACATACTGTGTACACGGCGGGGCATCAAATTTCAATAATGCTTTGTGTACGGACCAAAATTTGTCATAAAGTACCACAAAGCAAAAGTTGGAATATTGTTTCCTTTTCAATTGATTTGATATTTGCTGATTTGAATAATTTGCTAATTTCAGACTGTGTTTTATTCAGACAAGGTTCTTATACAATAAACTTGTAGAGTTTGAGAATTTTGATCATAAGACCACACACCATGAAAGCTGTTGGAGTGTGGACTGGTAGCTGGAGAGGAGCCAGTTCACCTCCTGGGGACTGACAAGGTACCCTCGAGCAAGGCACCGAACCCCTAACTGTTCATCATTCTGACCACATTTGATGTATGTGCATGTGTGTAAAACAAAAAAAATAACACAAAATGAAAAAAAAAAAAATTCTCCAAAGATTATTATTATTATCCTCACTCATCCTTTGACACCAACTGCCACCCTTTATCCAGCCCAGAAATACCCGACAGTGTTCAAGGGCTAATCCCCCCCCCCCCCCCCCCCAGCATCCCCAACAGCCTCCTGAGTCATGTCCTTTCCCATGTTGTCACCCCCTCCTCTGTCCACCCATAGCACAAGTAAATTGCCCTAAAGAGAGCTGGCAGAAACAGTGAAGCAAACAAAGATACAAATGGCCGCTCAAGACAGCTCGCACTTGCATCTGCATTCATTACCTCTCAACACAAAACCGTATCACGGGGCCGCCGGTGTGTGCTTATGACAGGCGTCACAGTGCCGTCACACCGGCCCTCAGGGCTCATGGCTTCCACGGTTGAGACAGTCAGAGGTCAGTAATGAATATACATGTGTGGTCTGCAGCAGGGACGGTACGGTGAGAAACAGAGCGAGGGAGGAAGATGAATATTGAGTTAACGTGCTGAGCAGAGTAGGGCTACAGTCCCAGTTCCTCAGTCACAATGTCCTCTGCTGTTAGTCTCAGTCTGGCTTGTGAACATAAATATTTACACGGCTGCCTCGATCAGGATTTATAGGACATTCTCTGCTCTTCCCGTAAGAGTAATATAAAGTACATGCTTTATTTCTTCTTTTATTTTGCAGAGGTAAGTTTCCTTTTGCACAATGGCAATGAAATTCTTATTTTCTCTGGGATGTCTCTGCAACCCTGTTTCTACTCTGTGTTGGATACTGAGTGCACAGGGTACGGATATTGTCTCATTATATTGACAGTTCTCGTCCTTGCCAGTTTCAATAACCAACATTCAGCAAAAGAAGTGCTGTAATATAAACAGTGTGGATATTTCCAACTGATGGGCTGGTGAAGTGAGGGAGAGGCAACAGAGGCAATAAAACACAGACAATATTCTTACTGTCTTTCTTTCTAATACTGAATGCAATAACAATACTGCAGGCTAACCTGTCTTATGTTTGTTTTTATGTGGATGCGTGTGTGTCCATACAAACTCAATGTTTGTGACCATTACTGGAATATTCTCAATTGACTCTGCACCAATGTAAACACCTTTCTCTCTATATTTTTTTACATTTTTCTTCTTCCTCCTGATTTCATCCTAATCTGCCAATGCCAGATCTATTTTGTCATGTAACTCCTCTGATATGTTGGCATGTAATTAACTCCTTGGCATGCACTGTGGGTTGTCATTTGCATGGTAATAAATCTCTGCTCCTTACTGTAGGTGGGGGAAGCGTGCCGAACTGTGTGTTTAGCTTCAGCAAACATCTCTTTGTAACCCTTATCAATTCCCCCGACTCCAACCTGTTTGGTCAGAGAGGAGTAATCGTCATTTCCAGGTGGCAGACCATATTTATTAAACATTCTAGTTATTTTCTTTATGAATCTATTTAAAGGAGAACACTGGCAAATGAAGCTTTTGGACTGTCTGCTATTAATCCAATGGTGCATTTGGAGCTTTGTATTTATTTGTTCCTACAAGCCTTCTGCCATCCATTACAGAGTCATTTCCTTTTGCCCACTTTATCTATGTTGAGGCTCATCTTTCCTTGGGATCCTTGGCTCTTGCCTAGCTATTTATTTATACACAGTGTATCTGCCAAAGCCACAAAGAAGAGGCCAAGCCAAAGTGTGTGTGTGTGTGTGTGTGTGTGTGTGTGTGTGTGTGTGTGGGTGGGTGTGTGGGTGGGTGTGTGTGAGTGTGCGCATGTGCATGAATGCGTGTGTGTGTGTGTGATGTGTAGGTATGTGTATGTTTGTGTCCCTTGGTGCACATGCACACACACAAATAATAGGGCGAAGAGATGAGGCATTTGGGGCAAGAGAGGAGGGGTGTAAGTGGGTGCGAGCGAGGTGATTATATGTGTGTGTGTTTTGAGAGATGGATGAACGGAGTAAAGATTGCACTCATCTGTCGTGGTACAGTGCTCCCATCAGGTCTAATGAGTGTGCCGGGGTGACCTCAGTCTCGTAGGTTCACAGGCTTGATTAAACATCGTCTCCGAGTCGGCTCAGGGGATGCCGGGCAGACCAGCAGTGGCTCCCCGCTCTCCTCTTCTTTCCCCCCTTTTTGCTCCTCTCCATCGTCCTAATGGGTCCTTCTGATCTAACCCCATTTGTCTCTATCACCCCCCCATCCACGCAAACACACACACACACACACACACACACAAACACACACAGATATCTCCTACCCATGCCTCACTCCACCAATGGTACCCCCTTTGTTTGACTGTCATCTGTCTTTATTAATATTTGTTCTCTTGGCCTGTGTGTGATACAGCTTATGTGCTCGACAGTTTCATGTTTCCAGTTTGCTTGACATGTTTCCTTTTGACTGTCATCAGAAAACGCGTGTGTGCTGACTCTCACTCTCACTTGCTTCGACTACCACTCTTCTGTGTTTATTCAGAGCTAGTAAGCCATAATGAGGCTGAGGTTGAGGGATGATGATTAACTGCAAAAGGATCCAGGAACTGGCGTAACTCATGATAAGAGAGCTTTCTGTGTAGACTTTGATTTATTTGGCTGTAAGGTGCAGAATATCGTCCGTTCCTCTGAGTTTGAGGCCATGTGGGGTCACGAATCGGAGACATGCAGTTAAGACGCAGCCAGCCAGTGTGTTTTAATCTTTCTCTCTTCACTTTGATCACAGTAACTTCAATCGAAGCTTGCTCAAATCATCACCAAGACATTTTAAAAGGTTGCAATTAGGGCCAAATAGCCCGCCATTTATCAAGCTCCTTTCATGTCCACCATTTTATTTTATGAATGCAATCGATTGTCTCTGTGGCATGGAGGCGCAGCCCGACCTGTGCTTGCGCTCCCAGGTGAAAGCGAGCAGTGAGTGAGAGAGATAGTGGGTGATTTGGCTTGCTGGAACACCATGACTGACACATTTGCACCACAGTAATCAGACAGCCCAGTCTGGTAAAAATATAGCAGCTAGTCAAAATGCCAGGGGCTACGGGCATCTGTGTTTGCTTTCGGGGTGGGGCTCGGCAGTTTAAAGGGAGACTGAAGGAGAGAGGGAGAAAAACAGGCAGAGGTAAAAAGAAAGGAGATAAAGAGATAGAGAAAAGATTTAGCAATAAGGGAGCAAACAAACCTAGTGAGTGCTACAGTTGTGTGTTGTTTATTTACAGTTTTGTGTTATTTCCATTACTGCTCCAGAGAAGTGCTTCTTTGCAGACAGACGGCGAAGGAAAGGCAGGTGGCCGACACAGACTTAGACAAAGAGAGAGGGAGGCTACACACACACACACACACACACACACACACACACCTACCTCACACACACACACTCACACACACACACCAACACACAGGCGACTGGGATTTGTTCATCATAGCGAAAGCCTATCCCGAAAATGATGTACAAAATGAGCACCGTTCATTAATATTTAAATCCTCAAACTGTGAAATGAAACATATTTAATACATAAAATATGCATGCGCTCTTTAAAGATTTGGTCCACGGGAGATGTGTTTGTTTTTCACGGCAAGTAATACAACAGTCTTTACATGCATATTTATAAGCAGCCTATATTAATGGATTAATGAGAGGAAGACCCATGTGCAAACACAAATGTCCAGACACATACACAAACAAGCAAGGTATCTTATATCCTCATAGTGTACACTTCCACACAACCACACACACAGACATGCACACACACACACACACACACACACAGTATGACACACAGAAGCAGAGCAGAGCTCCAGCAGTGTGGGGCAGGAGAGGAGGCTGCAGGGCCCTGACCACATAATCATCTCCTAGAGAGTGATCATCAAGGCCTCCAACATCACTGCACAAATACACCAACCTTGGACCCCTGGCATGAAGAGAGGGAGGATGGGTAAAGACCAGAGTGTTTACAGGAATAAGGAAGGAAGAGAGAAAATAAAAAGAGAGGAAAAGGAAGGGGAGAAAAAGGAAATTAAAAAGAGAAAAGCTGAAATAGAGAGAGAAGATGGGGTCTTTGTTTACAAGGGGGGTGGAAGGAGGGCAGCAAATTAAGGAGAAGAGAGGAAAGATTAAAAAGCACAAGGATGGGTGGAAGATAGAAAGGGAGAAGAATGAATGGATAGATGTTATGTTGACAGGGACGGGAAGAGGGAAAAGAAAATGAGGAGGAGGAGAGAGATATATGAGTCTATTTCGATGGGTTAGGTGGAGGGGAGAAAGGAAATTGGGAAGGGTGAAAGACAGGAGAAGAAAGTGAGAGGGCAAGAAGGGGTCGGTGTTTACAAGAGGAGCAGAAAGGAAAAAAACTGAGAAAGAGACATTGAGAAAGAGACGGGAAGGAAAAAGAGACATTGAGAAAGAGACGGGAAGGAAAAAGAGACATTGTAAAAAAGAGACGGGAAGGAAAAAAATAGAGGTGAAAAAGGGACTGTGTTGACAGGAAATGGCCAAAGAGGAAATAAAGAGGAACAGGATGAGAGAAAGAGCAATGGGGAACGAGACAGAAATAAGGGAGAGAGTATATCTGTTTGCCACGCATGAATGTACAGCACAGTTGCCCTAGAAACGGCAGCTGCTTGGATTATGAGCTGATTAGTTGCCCTCCTCCTTGAACCACCCCCAACTGAGTTGCCTCCACTCAACAGGATGTGTGCATGCTACCTGGGACATGAACAATCTCACAGACACACACACACACACACACACACACACACACACACACACACACACACACACACACACACACACACACACACACATGCACACAATAAACTCAGCCTTTACTCCTGGTTGCCCATTGTGTTCACTGTAGCCAATACCTTTCCGCGTCAACATCTCAATCTTTTCACTCTCCGCTGGTCTCTGCCTTTCTGTCTCTCTATGTGTGACGTGGCAGGGTGCTAATCTTGGCCCTTATCTTTGCCCGCAGCTCTGCTCACATTCCCTTCTCCACAAGCATCTTATCTGCCATCACTGTCAATCAGAACAGATCAGGCTACCTACAGCTGAGTCCGCTCGACCCCCCTCCTCCCCTCGCCCCTGCCCAACAACCTCCCTACATGTCCAATACCAACACTCTTACCATGCATCCCCCCAGCCCGCAGCATCTTCACACATCTTACAGACGCGCGTGTAAATACACATGCAAACATTAGTAAAACCATCAACACTGGCATGTGTTGCAAGTTTGGCCCTAAATAGACTTCCTTTGTCAGAACCTGATTACCATGTTTGACCACTACACTCTGCATCCTTACCAGCTAATTACCAGATCGGTTCTTGTACCAGCTCAAAGCAAAAACAAGGGTGAAATTTGATTTTGATTAGAATTCTCCTCAAGGGAATAGAGACAAAGTGCAGCAGTAATTCAGTAGCAAGCGTTGTAGCAAACAGAAGCTTTTTTTAATCACCATTTCCTGTACTGAAAACCAGTTTGCTTGTATTGTCCATTTTATGCATAAAGGAAAAAAGAAATACAACCAGGAAAAAATAAAATATTTTGAAGTATTTTAAAATTGTCTGGGCTGAAACAAAATATTCTATGCAACCATTACCCTTTCTATCATTTTGTTTCACACTAATCCTGTGTTTAATGATAGAACTAGATGAATTCGCATTGAGTCTTATTGCTGTATTAAATATTTGGATGGGTGACGATTTACTCTAAGCGTGTGTGGTTATGGATGTTTTTATGCAGAGTAAGTTTAGCCCAGATTATGCTTTATGTAACGAAAGTTTTTGTTCTGTACCTAACTGCATCCTCTCAATGTTAAAGTTTTTACTGTAATACTGTCATTATTTAAATTTCCCTGACTCATTTTTTACACACCGCATGCTGAGAAAGGCTCCATTATCTCACCCAAGGAAAATGTCAGTATATAATATACAGTATAGTGGATGAAAAAGTGTCTTCATTGGGTTGATGCGGTGCAATGTGGACTTCCAGAGAAAGAAATCCCAGAAGGTACACTATGTAATGTTTTGTCATATAGCTGCTTTGTCATGTGCATGTACATAGCCCAGCAATGACAGACAGCCCATTTGTACTCTCCTCCAATCAGGCAGGGGCAGTGACCTCCCAATGTGATCGTGCTGGGAAACCCATCCATCTAAATACTGTGCACACAGCCCACATTCCGACACCCACCCACTAATCACGAGCACTAATCCAGGCTGCTGGCAATTTTGGTTCACAAGCCTCACCATGAGGGCAGCCACACTACAGGTACAACAAAAGGAAAGAAAAATAAAATAGCTTAAATCCCTTTTGGGCAGGTTTAATATTTTTAGACAAGTGCACTTTTATGTGGGGGCAGGTGTGCTCTGGCTGGCTAATGCTGTAGTAATTGTAGATAATGAAGTTTTAAGGACAGCTGCTGATGCAGGTTTAAGTAGGATTTGAGTGGAGATTTATGTGGAGGGAAAATGGGCAAACGGGTGAAAAAGTTGGAGAGGTGCAAGCGTGAGGGAGTGAAGGAGGAGGTGGAAAAGGAGATGTAGAGGTTAGGGGAGAGGGAGGTCTGTCTCGGCTTATCCCAGCAAAGGTGAGAAGCAGGGGGAAAGGGAGGGAGATAGTGAAAAGAAAAAAAAGATATGGCTCTATCTTGTAGAAAAATCACTGAGAGTGAGAGGGAAACAAAAAATTAACTCATCAATAGTTAAGTGTGAAACGAGAGCCCGTCTGGCCTGGTGCTTCTCGAAAAAAGGAGGTTATAGAGGGCACAAGCTGGATGACTAATTGGGGAAGATACGAAATTAGGCTTGACTCAAGCTACACCCTTGATTCAACTCTGCCCTACAGTATGCATCAAATGGGCTCCCTAAGTGGTGCTTTTCCATTGATTATACCCTTTCAATGTTATGCTCCAACTCCTTGTAGGAAAACTTTGACAGAAAAGAGAGAGAGAGAGATCTAAAGGGGGCAGTTGAAATACCGGTCAGTACTTAGCAGGGGCAAATTTAGAAAAGTAGCAAAGCTGAGAGTGAGTATTATCATATAAACAGATAACCATGAAAACGATTTGAGAGAGAGAGAGAAAGAGGACATGGTGTGTAAAAAAGTGCGTTTGGCTTGCCGTAAATGCAGCGGTGCGTTGCACTTTGCCTGGCATGGCACTCACACTTTATGAGGTGTGGAGGGGCCCTCTCCCTCGCCTGTCTGCCCGTTTTAATGATACAGTTTAAATGGAAAAGCTGGAGCTTCAGTCGGCACCAAGGACTCCACTCCTTCTGGACCACACACACACATACACACATACACAAACACACACGCACACAGACAAACCTAGATGGGGATGCATAAATATATATTAACATACACTTGCGAGTCTACTCGTGCACACGCATTAGAATGAGCTCACAAAATCTTTACTTATTTGTACAAAAGAAGTTATGTAATTTCTTAGAAATAATTACATTTTGTGGTTTTACTGAAGAATAAGCAAAACCACAACCTGAACCTTCCATTAACTTTAACCAAAATGATTTACCCTAACCTTGGTCAAAATCGATCTAAATAAAGAAAACCGATGAACTAAAAGTAGATGTTTAGGCAGGTTTGCTAATATTAAATGAAAATGAAAATTCATAGTCATCTAAAGTAATGAGCAAGATGGCATTCTGTTGAGATCCATAGTTTTCACAGGACACGTAGAAACTGGAGTTCACCAAAACATAACAATATTGCTCACATACCAACAAACAAGCATGCACACACTCACACACACACACCCTACACACACACCCCTACACACTGTATAGATGATCATAGGCCCGAGGCAGAGCCTTGGATGAGTGCAGGGAGCGACAGCGATGAAGCCAGGA